>NC_053430.1:48711525-48927576 GCF_007990345.1 Gossypium hirsutum | reverse complement strand
TATCCTCTCTGAAGTCAGTTCCATAGAAACAAACGGCATCAATATGAAGCTCTGTGACAGAGAGGATATCCCAGTCGAAAGAAAAAAAAGGTCCATGTGTAGTCGACCCCTGTAACAGGGAGACTTTGACTAATAAACTGTACTAGTTGGCCAACCAAAAATTCTAGAAAAAAATCCATAGGTGGGGACATGAGTCTAGTTTCAGGGAAAAATCACAAAACTGATTTTTGAGTTGTGAAACTCAAGATATGATTTTGAAGCGACTAGTACTCAGACTGGGCAGTGTCTGGAAAAAAAAAAAAATTTTTTTTTCAAAGTTTGTTAACATCTCGTGTCCGACTCCGGTGTCGGTCTCGGGTTCGGGGTGTTACAATTTAGTGGTATCAGAGCCAGGTTTAGTCGATTCTAGGACTACCGTAATGTGTTGGGGTCTAGCTATACATGCCATTTTTATGTGATTAATTGATAGTGTGGGTGATTTCTGACATTTGCAAAATGTGTTTATTTATAGTAATGGATCCCGATCCCAACCGAGCGGTAGCTGATGATCTTGAGAGTGTAGCGCCTGCTCCCGCACAAGGGACAGCGCCGGTGGACTCTCAACCTAATGCGAGTAACCCGAACGATGAAGCTAGACAAGCTTTCTATAGCGTGATGAATGATTGGTTCAACCAATACATTCGAACTAATACGGCTGTTCCACAACCCCATTCCCGACAAACACTACCCCCGCACCTACAATACCTCCGGTAACTGACCAAATAAGGTCAAATAAGCCCCCAGTTGACCGAATCCGAAACATGGGGCTACTGAATTTAAAGCTACGGATAGCGACGATGCCGAGCGAGCTGAATTTTGGTTGGACAACACTATCCGGGTACTCGATGAGCTATCTTGTACACCCGATGAATGTCTAAAGTGTGCTATCTCCTTGCTACGTGATTCTGCCTACTATTGGTGGAGTACTCTGACTTCTGTCGTGCCCAGGGAGCAAGTACTTGGGAGTTTTTCCAAACTGAGTTTCGGAAAAAGTATATCAGTCAGAGATTTGTTGATCAAAACGGAAGGAATTTCTCGAGCTTAAGCAAGGTTCTATGTCAGTTACTGATTACGAGCGAAAATTTGTTAGACTTAGTAGATACGCTCGGGAATGTGTTTCGTCCGAGGCTGTTATGTGTAAACGCTTCGAAGATGGGCTGAATGAAGATATAAAAATGTTCGTTGGCATTCTGAGATACGAGAGTTCGTAGTACTTGTCGAGCGAGCTTGTAAAGCCGAAGAGCTTAGAAAGGAAAAACAAAAAGTTGATGTGGGAACGGGAGTTTCGTAAAAGATTCTCGGGAAAGTCTCATCAACAGGCATCGAAGAAATTTCGAGATGATGTGGGCCGGTCTAAAGCACTTCGGGCCTTTTTAGACGAGATCGTGATCGACCCCTTGTGGGTACACGAGGCACTTCAGTCGCCAGTGTTGGGAATGAACGTCGAGGCCGAACGGAATGTCGACATTGCGGCAAATGGCATTGGGGAGCTGTAGATTCCATGACCGCTCCTGTACAAGTGCGGATTAGTGGACCACTTCATTAAAGATTGCCCGAGGCTGTCTGAACAGAATGTGAATCAGAGTGGGAGACCGGGTGCTACCACTGCTCGAGGTAGACCATCTAGAAATATGGGCAATGCTAGTGGTGGTCAGAGAGGATCTAGAGATGCTACGACCAGATCCGAGGCTAGTGCACCTGCTAGAGCATATGCTATACGTGCCCGCGAGGATGCTTCTTCGCCTGATGTTATTACCGGTACTTTTACTCTCTTTGATACTAATGTAATTGCTTTGATTGACCCCGGTTCTACTCATTCTTACATATGTGAAACCTTAGCATCCAGTAAGACTTACCTATTGAGTCTACTGAGTTTGTAATTCGGGTGTCAAATCCCTTGGGTCGTTATGTACTTGTCGACAAAGTGTGTAAGAAATGTCCCCTAGCAATTCGAGGTTCCTGTTTTCCAGCGACTTGATGCTTTTGCCGTTTGATGAATTTGATGTTATCCTTGGGTTGGATTGGTTGACCGTGCATGATGCGGTTGTGAATTGCAAGAGCAAGACTATTGATTTGAGGTGCGCAAATAACGAAGTAGTCCGAATTGAGTCCGCGGACTTGGAGGGGATACCAGCTGTAATATCAGCAATGTTGGCACAGAAATATGTGAGAAAAGGGTGCGAAGCATACCTTGCATATGTGCTTGATGACAAAGAATTAGAAAAGAAACCCGAATCTGTGCCGGTGGTTTGTGAATACCCGGATGTTTTTCCTGAAGAATTGCCGGGTTTACCACCTGTTCGGGAGATAGAGTTTGTATTGAGCTTATACCTGGGACTACGCCGATTTCGATAGCTCCGTATCGTATGGCACCAACTGAGTTAAAAGAGTTGAAAGCTCAGCTGCAAGAATTGACAGATAGAGGTTTCGCTCGGCCAAGTTTCTCACCTTGGGGTGCACCAGTATTGTTCGTGAAAAAGAAGGACGGAACCATGAGGTTGTGCATTGACTATCGTCAACTGAATAAAGTGACGATAAAGAATAAATACCCACTACCGCGTATCGATGATTTGTTTGATCAACTAAAGGGGGCCTCAGTGTTCTCAAAAATAGATTTGAGATCGGGTTATTATCAGTTGCGGATTCGAGATTCAGACGTACCCAAAACTGCTTTCAGAACGAGGTACGGTCACTACGAATTCTTAGTGATGCCGTTTGGGCTCACTAATGCCCCGGCAGTATTTATGGATTTGATGAATCGGATCTTCAGACCATATTTGGATCGGTTCGTAGTTGTGTTTATTGATGACATCTTGGTCTATTCAAGAGATGAGACCGAACACGCTGAGCACCTGAGACTAGTGTTGCAAATTTTTACGGGATAAGCAGTTATATGCTAAGTTCAGTAAGTGTGAGTTCTGGTTAAGAGAGGTTAGCTTCTTGGGTCATGTGGTATCCGCGTCGGGTATTCGAGTTGACCCGAACAAAATTTCAGCCATACTTGACTGGAAACCTCCGAGAAATGTTACTGAAGTTCGGAGCTTTTTGGGCTCGCCGGTTATTACCGACGATTTGTGAAAGGTTTCTCGATGATAGCCACACCAATGACGAAGCTACTTCAAAAGGATGTTAAGTTCGAGTGGACGGAGAAATGTCAGAAAAGTTTCGACCAACTGAAAACTCATTTGACTGAAGCTCCAATTTTGGTGCAACCCGAATCGGGTAAAGAGTTTGTCATCTATAGTGACGCATCCCTACTTGGGTTGGGTTGCGTATTGATGCAAGAAGGTCGAGTCGTGGCCTATGCGTCGAGACAATTGAAGCCACACGAGAGGAATTATCCGACCCATGATCTCGAACTAGCTGCCATCGTGTTTGCTTTAAAAATATGGCGACATTATCTGTTGGTGAGAAGTGCCATGTATTTTCGGACCACAAAAGTCTCAAATATTTGATGACTCAACGAGACTTGAATCTGCGACAAAGACGTTGGCTTGAGTTATTGAAAGATTACGAGCTTGTCATTGATTACCACCCGGGAAAGGCTAACGTGGTTGCGGACGCCTTAAGCCGGAAGTCATTGTTTGCTTTGCGAGCGATGAACGTGCATTTGTCTGTTCTACCAGACAATGTGTTAGTAGCTGAATTAAAAGCTAAACCATTATTGACTCACCAAATTCGTGAAGCTCAGAAAGTCGATGATGAATTGGTTGCAAAACGGGCTGAGTGTTTTCCGAACGAGGGATCAGAGTTTCAAATTGACGACGATAATTGTTTGAGGTTCAGAAATCGGTTGTGTGTTCCAAGGAATTCGGAACTCATTTCGATGATTCTGAACGAAGCCCATTGTAGCCGAATGTCAATTCACCCGGGGAGTACGAAAATGTACAACGATTTGAAACGTCAATTTTGGTGGCATGGTATGAAACGGGACATCTCCGACTTTGTTTCGAGATGTTTAATATGTCAACAAGTGAAAGCGGAACATCAAGTGCCTTCAGGATTACTCCAGCCGATCATGATACCCGAGTGGAAATGGGATCGAGTCACAATGGACTTTGTGTCCGGACTGCCCTTGTCAGCAAGTAAGAAGGATGCGATATGGGTTGTTGTCGATAGACTAACTAAGTCGGCTCACTTTATCCCCGTGCGTACGGATTTTCATTGGATAAACTAGCTGAATTGTATGTTTCTCAGATTGTGAGATTACACGGGGTACCGATTTCTATTGTGTCGGATAGAGATCCGAGATTCACCTCGCGATTTTGGAAGAAATTGCAAGAAGCTTTGGGTACCAAGCTGCATTTTAGCACCGCTTTTCATCCACAAACAGATGGTCAATCCGAGCGGATAATTCAGATACTTGAGGATATGTTGAGATGTTGCATCCTCGAGTTCAGTAGTTCATGGGAACGGTACTTACCTTTGATTGAATTCGCTTACAACAATAGTTTTCAATCAAGTATTAAGATGGCACCCTACGAGGCTTTATACGGTCGTAAATGCCGTACACCATTGTTTGGACCGAGCTCGGTGAAAGTAAAATTTTCGGAGTTGATTTGATTAGAGATGCTGAACAGAAAGTAAAGGTAATCCGTGAAAGTCTGAAGATAGCCACGGATCGTCAGAAATCGTACGCAGATTTGAACGAAAGACATCGAGTATCAGGTGGGAGACAAAGTGTTCCTTAAGGTTTCACCTTGGAAAAAGATACTCAGGTTCGGCCGTAAGGGCAAGTTGAGCCCAAGATTCATTGGGCCGTACGAAATCTCCGAACGAGTTGGCCCGGTTGCGTATAGATTGATTTTGCCCCCGGAGCTTGAAAAGATTCATGACGTCTTTCATGTTTCGATGCTTCGACGCTATCGATCTGATCCATCGCACATAATTAGCCCATCGGAGGTTGGAATTCAAGTCGACATGAGCTATGAAGAAGAACCGATGCGTATCCTAGCTCGTGAAGTAAAGGAGTTGCGAAACAAAAGAGTTCCGCTAGTAAAGGTGTTATGGCTCAAACACGGGATCGAGGAAGCTACTTGGGAGACCGAGAGCTCAATGAAAGAACGATACCCAAACCTATTTACCGGTAAGATTTTCGGGGACGAAAATTTCTTAAGTGGGGGAGAGTTGTGACGGCCCAAAGTTGACCCTAGTCGAAAAGTGGTTTCGGGACCACGAAACCGAGTCTTATAAATAATTAAAAATTATATTCTGTGTTTATGATGTGAGTAATTGCATGTGTGAAAGTTTCATGCATTAATTTGATCATCTTTATGTGAATCTTTTTTTATATGGACTTATATGAAACTTTGTTGGAAAGTGAGAGGCTAATTTACAATGGTCTAATAGTACATGCATGGAAAGGAGTGGTTTTGCATGTCAATTTACCCAAGTTAAATATGGTGGCCGGCCATGTTATGGAGTAAATAATATTATAACTATTTTATGCTAATAGTTTATGTTACAAAATGAAATAATGAATAAGGTTAATAAAATACAAGTTAGTGGGAGGAAAAACCAAAGTTAGCCTATGTTTTCTCCTCCATTGCCGTAACTAGAGAAAGAAGAGGAAGAAAAGCCTTTGGGGAAGAAAATTCGGCTAAGGTGGATACCTAAAGTAAGGTAAGTTCAATGTCATTCTTGGAAAACTTATGCACCATTTGGATGATTAGTTTAACTTCTACCTATTTTATGGTTTGAAGATAGGTTTTGTATGAGTTAAGTTTCGGTTAAGGTGGATTGATTAATTGGGTTTTATAAGGAAATTATGCCATAGCCGAATGTGTCTTGAAGAAGATGTCATATGTGCTTATTATAAGTATATGTATGTTCGGCTAATGAGTTTGAATTGAAGTTTCGATAGGTTGTGGGTTGAGTGGCCGAGTGAACTATAGGCTTTGCAAGGATGGAATTTACTTATAAGTTGGGTGTGTATGGCTTTATTTGCTAATGACATTTAAGAGTTTAAATCTTGAATAATGTTATGCATAGGTTTCGGCCATGAATCCTTGTGTTATAACACTTGCTTAATAATGAAAGAACATGAGCTTAAAGCTTGAGTAACACTCGGCTTTAGTGCAAGTTAAAATTTGTTAGAAAATAATTTTCAAGTTAGTAGATTATGTGTTAAGAGAGGGATTTAGAATGTATATATATATAGCTGAATGTGATATGTGTGAATTATATGTTAAATCAAGGCTTGGTAAGCTAGCTATTAAGGTGAAATGCTAATGTTAGTATTTGATTTGGTAATAATCTGTTTGGGGACAGCAGCAGTAAGGTGATTTTGGAAAATCGCCATAAATTGTAGGAGCTGAATTAGAAGCTGAGTGAATTATGTCATTAAAGCTTGAAGAGTCTATTTTCTTACAAAGGAAACTATAAAAACAAAAGAGTTACCGATCTTGAGATATTTGAAGTATTGTGGGGCTGAGTCAAAATGACTGCTGGATTCCCTGTTCTGTTTTTAGAAAATCATTATAAATTGTACAAAAATGATTATAAGATAAAATTTATATGCTTAGACTCCTTAATGAGTCTAGTTTCAAATGAGATCAAATACAACACATTTGGAATTCTGTAAAGTGAGAAATTGGATTCGTAGTGAAGAGTGGTCAGAATAGTCAACCAGTGAAATAGGGGAAACTTTAAGAAAAATCTGGTATTGATTGGCCAAGCCTAAAATTCTGAAAATTTTATGGATGGAAGATATACGAGTCTATATTCAGGGAAAATTAACGGCAAGTGATTTGGAGTTTAGTAGCTCCAGTTATAAGTAATTTAGTAACTACTGCTCAGGAAAACAGCTCGTAGTGAATATGTGATTTTGTTGTAAACATTAATGAAAGTTTGCCGATGAATTATTTATTGATTAATATAAAGCTTGCTATAATCTATGTGTGTGAAAGTCGGATCAATATATATAATATTATTCTGAAAGTAATACTTGAATAGTCGATTAATGACTATTTTAAATTTTGTTGAACTTAAGCTCAAGAGCAAGGGGGAACTAGATCCGATAAAGGGAAGGAAAAAGTAATTGAATAGCCGTTGAAGTCGTTCGACGACATTTGAGGTAAGTCTTCGAGTAATGATCCTACTTGAATTATATTGAAATGAATAGTCATACTATGACGGATAGTCGAATGTGCTTAGAGACTATGTTATAAAGCCAATTGAAATTATGCTCTTTGTGTGCGGCTACTGAGCCGAAATTTGAAAGGTTTAATAAATGTTTTGTGTTTGAGCCTTAGTAACGAAGAAATGAAATGGATGTGTTATGATTATTGATATATGTGTGCATGAGCATTTGAAATATATCCGGGCTAAGACCCGAAGGCAATTATGCGAGTTGATATATCCGGGCTAAGACCCGAAGGCAATTATGCGAGTTAATATATCCGGGCTAAGACCCGAAGGCAATTATGCGAGTTGATATATCCGGGCTAAGACCCGAAGGCAATTATGCGAGTTAATATGTCCGGGCTATGACCCGAAGGCAATTATGCGAGATGATATATCCGGGCTAAGACCCGAAGGCAATTATGCAAGTTGATATGTCCGGGTTAAGACCCGAAGGCAAAGGTGTTTGCGGTTGTATTCGGTTAAATACCGAAGAAACTTGGGTTTGAATGTGAGCGATTTGTGCTGTAACTAATTCAATAAATATGCTCGACCAACCCGAACGATAAGGTGTGTTGCATGTGCATTGGAAAAGTCGATTCGTTTTAAATAGTATTCGTGCGATCGGCTAACGAATTTTCGGCTTTTAGAAAGGTTGATACTTTGTGTATATATGTTGATGGAGTGTGAAGTAAGTATGATTATGAGAATGTGTGTTAATAAAGTGATTTAGTTAGCTATGTGAATGTAATACTGTAGTCAAAGCCGATTTCATTACTTGAGACTTACTAAGCTTAAAATGCTTACCCGGTTGCTTTGGCTCTCTGTTTTATAGATTTTGCTCGTTAGCTATCGGATTCGGGATCAGCGAAGTCGAAGTCATCTACACTATCAAGCTCTTTGGTACTCTTTTAGTTGAACTCTGGATATGGCATGTATAGGACTACCCCCTATTGTTTAAGTTCTTTTGTGATGTATGTGTGTAAAGCCATGCGAAAATGGCTTGTAAAAGTGGAGTATGGCATTAGACCATTTGTGTGTATGTATGTATATATATGGTTTCATGATGTGACTATGGTTTGAAATGGAAGTGTTGGGCTAATGATCAGCCATTGGAATGGCTAAATATGATCACATGTGGACCTATGTAGGGCAAAATCCTAGTTGGTCCATGGTGACCACAAAATAGGTAAAGTTTATCTTGAAAACAGATTTTGACAGCAACAGTGGTGTAGAATTGAAAAATCACATAAATTCGTAGGAGTGGAATTAAATAGTGAATAAATTATGTAATCAAACCTTGATGAATCTACTTTCATATGGAAGTAACGAAACAATTATAGGAACAGTACAGAAAGAGATATTCCGGTTCTTGTGGAACAGGGCCAGAACAGTTTCTGGATTCACTATTCCGCCTTTGGAAATTCACTATAAATTGACCAGAGATAATTAGGGGTCATACCATATATGTATGGATTCCTCTCTGAGTCTAGTTTCCATAGAAACAAACGGCATCAGTATTGAAGCTCTGTGCAGAGAGATATCCCAGTCGTAATGGGAAAAGGTCAGTGTAGTCGACCCCTGTAACATGGGAGACTTTGACTAATAAACTGTACTAGTTGGCCCAACCAAAAATTCTAGAAAAAAATCCATAGGTGGGGACATGAGTCTAGTTTCAGGGAAAAATCACAAAACTGATTTTTGAGTTGTGAAACTCAAGATATGATTTTTGAAGCGACTAGTACTCAGACTGGGCAGTGTCTGGAAAAAAAAAAATTTTTTTTTCAAAGTTTGTTAACATCTCGTGTCCGACTCCGGTGTCGGTCTCGGGTTCGGGGTGTTACAGTAGAACCATATAGTACACTATATAGCGACAATTGACTTGTAACAGTCTTACCACTTGGTTGACTACACGGTCATGCTTACCACCCACATTGTCGGCTATGTGGGACTACAAGATAAGAGGGTAATCCCCTATATATATGTAACGACCCAAAGTTTACGGGTATGGGAAAAATTAAATTTTTGGGTCATTATTTTCGCAAAAAGAGTTCGTAAATATTTATTAGAAATATTTACGAAGTTAGTAGTATGGTTAATTAGATTTTAACTAAGTAAATTTAACTTAATTAAGGTTAATTAAGTATAAGGATTTAGTTGAATAAAGTGTGAAAGTTTAATTATAAACTATAGAAAAGTCAAGGGACTAAATTAGCAAATAAGCCTTAAAGTGACAAATGTGTGGTAAAAATTAATTACATGTGTATAAAGTATAATACATACATGTGTAGTATAAGTATATGTTTACGTATATTATAAGTAAATAATAATTACTGAAATATAATAATAATATAATAAAAGAATAAAGAAATAAAATAGAAAAAGAAAGAAAAAACAGACAGAGTGGAACGAAATAGGAAAAAAAAAAGAAAGGGGAAAAGAAAAAGGGAAAAATTAGGGTTTTGGAGTTTCAAGCTTGATTGGTAAGTCAATTTGATCCATTTTCTTGTAATTTTAGTGTCTATGAAATCCTAAGAAGAAATAGTATTTGAGTTATGTTGAAATTTAGAAAGTTATTGAATTTTTAGATGTTGATTAAATTGAATAAATGGAAGAATTAAGTGTAATTTGATAGAAATTTAAGTTAGAAGTGGGAGAAGGATTGAATTGTAAAGATAGATATAAGTTTTGTTATAGTAGGGATTAAATTGTTTAAATTGTAGAATATATTGAATATTAAGAGCTGAAACTTGTTCAAAGTAGGTATAAAATGAAAACTATAAGGTTATTTGAAGAAAAAGAATGGTTATGGTGGAAGGACTAAATTGGAATTTATGTAAAAGTCACATGGAAAATTAAAGAGTGTGTTATTAAATAACATATATTGATAATTTTAAATGCTAAATTTTATGTAGCCAACATAGCACCAAAAACGTCATCGAAAAAGGGAAAAGAGAAAGTGAACGAGGATATCGAATAAATCAGAGAATTTCGGTTTGTATTTCTATAAACTATGCTTAATGTTTTAATACAATGTAATTGATATTTTTAATAGTTAGAATGTATAATGAATGATATGATGAAAACTGTTACTATTTCTGTATTATAATGATATGATTTGAATACCCTATTAACAGTATCGGGCTAGTCGGATATAATTGGCATGCCATAGGATTGAAAGTGTTTAGGGATATTTCGACTGTGTGTCGATTAGACAGTATATGTGTCGACTACTGTGACTATTTCAGATTTATTCCGAAGAGGTACTCCGTACCTAACTGTGACTGTTACTGTTACCCTTACGGTGTATTTCGACTTTGAACGAAGAAACACTGTACATTATCCTCGGTGTGTGGGTTGGATCCGTGTATCTGTTCAGGTCCGAGTCATGTTAATAGGGGAAAATAAAAGTACTGAAGTCTAATTGTTATCATTTATGTGACTGAAACTTATATATGATGTTGAAAGACATTGAATGATATGAAAAAGCATACAAATTGAGTTTAATAGATGAAACTATTAAGATTAAGAAAGTAAAAAGTTTAAGTTACAATGTATATACATAGTTTATTTTTTGTTTAAGTATTAGTTTATAGAAATACCACTCAGTGTATACTCAGCGTATGGTATGTTTCCGTGCGCAGAACTAGGTACGAAAGAAAGCTAAAGACTCAACATCCAAGCCATTCCCGGACTCAAAGTGGTGAATACTTTTCTTTTGGTAAAATGGCATGTATCTAGGTTGTTAAGGTGTTATTTTGTACATGATAGTGAATAAACATGAAAGTTGTTGAAGCATGGTATGAAATATGCATATTTTAGAAGCTAAACTTACATGAGTTTTACTGGGATGATAATGTAGTATAATTTTGATGAATTGTGGTATATAATCCTTAAGAGGTGTTGAAGTGAATGAATGAATGTTTGCTAAGTTTGAATGGCATAACGAATGATATTTGATTTAAGAACTATTAGTAAATGTTTGGGTATGAATTAGATGTGTTTAGCATGTGAATAACTTAAAAATGGTTAAAAATCATGTTTTCACACGGCCAAGTCACATGGGCGTGTGCTCAAGCCGTGTGGCTCTCTGTTTATGTCACGTGAGCTGTTCCCATGACTGTGTGTGGAAGTCAGATCTGCCCACGGCCTGGCCCCACGACCATGGGAACCCCATGGGCTGGCGACACGGCCATGTCTCAGGCCACATGGGCGTGTGCCCCTATCTTTAAGGAAAAATTTCTAAAGTTGCCAATTTAGTCCCAAATCACTTCGAAAACATATTTTGGGCCCTGTAGGCCCATATTAGGGACTTTATGATGAAATTTGATAAATATTGATCTGGAATGTAAAGTTTATGACTCGGTTTTGTATAAATGTTAGTGTATAAGTCTGATAATGCCTCGTAGCCTTATTTCAGTTACGGCTTGTGGTTAGGGGTGTTACATTTAGTGGTATCAGAGCTACTCAGGTTTAGTCGATTCTAGGACTAAATAGAATTTGGAGTTGAGTCTAGAGGTACATGTCATTTCTATGTTAAACTTGAGTCGGGATTGGATGCTGATTTATATATATACTGATAAATTAACTCTGTTTTATAGTAAGTAAAAGATGTCTGACGAAAGTATCGAGGGTACCGATCTGGAAATGTATAGTAGAGATGAATCACGTGATGTAAATGAATCTGAATCTGCAACCCCAAGTGTAAATCTGGTAGGTACCAACCACCGAATACTGGAATAGATAATACAAAAATATTTAGAATGATTGCTGAAGCTCTTTAAAGAGCGGCAGAAAGTATGCCTGCTACTACTTCTACCCCTGCTACCCGAAGAGCCCCTATTAAAGAATTGCGAAAATATGGAGCTACAGAATTTATGGGATCAAAGGGAACTGATTCAACAACAGCTGAAAATTGGTTAGAGACTACCAAGAGAACTTTGAAGCAATTAGAATGCACCCCAGAGGAAAGTTAATATGTGTTATTTCTCTATTACAAGAGGAGGATTACATATGGTGGAAATCAGTGATCCAGAATATACCAGAAAAATAGGTAAACTGGGAATTCTTTCAACAGGAATTTCAGAAGAAGTATTTGGGAGAGACATATATGGAAGACCGGAAACAAGAGTTTTTGATGCTGAAACTGAGAGATATGTCTGTAGTGGATTATGAATGGGAATTTCTGAGATTGAGCAGATATGTAACTGAATTTGTACCGACTGAAGCTGACAGATGCAAACGATTTTTAAGAGGACTGCGAGATGAATTTCAACTGCAATTGATGCCTCTATGGATTACAGAGTTTGCATATTTTGTAGAAAGAGCTAAAATGATTGAGCAAGTAATAGAGAAGAGTAAAAACTCCGAAACTGTCCGTTCAGCTAAAAAACGTCCTGGAACTGCTAGTTCAAGTCTACAATTCAAACGATCGAGAGAATCTCGTGGTAGTGGAAGATTCAGTTCAAGATCAGAAAGAGGAGACAGAAGTCGAAAGAGACAAACTACTGTATCTACTGTATCTACTGTATCTACTGGTAGTATTATAAGCCCAGCTCAGAATGTTGAAATTCTAGAATGTGAATATTGTGGAAACAGACATAGGGAAAAATGTAGAAAGTTAACTGGGGGTTGTTTCTGATGTGGATCCACTGATCATTTTGTTAAGGATTTTCCGAAGATTGGTAAGACAACACCAATGGTGTCACAAAGATCTGAATTTGCTTCCAGAGGTCGAGGATTAGGCCGAAGTGGTCCAGTTGTTAGAAGAGGTACTAGAAGAACTAGCGAAAACACTACCCAACAATCTGAAGTAAGAGCTCTGGCCCCGAGCATATGTTGTAAGAACTCGAGAAGAAGGAGATGCTCATGATGTGGTAACATGTATATTCTCATTATATTCAAAACCTGTATATGCTTTAATAAATCCAGGATCATCACATTCCTATGTCAATACAAAACTAGTTGAGACGGGAAACTTAAAACCTAAACTGTCGAGAGTAATGATAAAAGTGTCTAGTCCATTGGGGAAAACTGTGTTAGTGAATCAAATATGTCGAAGATGTCCGTTAATGATTTAGGATAACATTTTTTTCTGTTGATCTGTTGATGATGCCATTTGGCGATTTTGATATTATACTGGGCATGGACTAGCTATCAGAACATGGAGTAATTTTGGACTGTTATAAAAAGAAATTCACTGTTCAAAATGAAAGTGGTGATCAGATTGAGGTAAAGGGTATTCAGACTAGTGGGACTGTTCGTGTTATTTCAGCAATTAAAGCTAGTAAGCTTCTTTACCAAGGATGTGCTATGTATTGATTATCGACAGTTGAATAAGGTAACTGTCAAGAATAAATACTCGTTAGCTTGCATTGATGATTTATTTGATCAATTAAAAGGAGCTTCTGTGTTTTCAAAAATTGATTTGAAGTCGGAATATTACCAGTTGAAGGTAAAGGAGAGTGATGTACCAAAGACAGCATTTCGTACACAGTATGAACATTATGAATATTTGGTAATGTCATTTGGGTTAACAAATGCTCCGACTGCTTTTATGGATCTTATGAACCGGATTTTTCAACCATACTTGGATCAATTCGTAGTGGTTTTTATTGATGATATTTTAGTATATTCGAAGTTTGAAACTGAACATGAACAGCATCTTCGAATTTTTTTGCAAACATTGCGAGAGAAGCAATTATATGGAAAATTGAGTAAGTGCGAGTTTTGGTTAACAGAGGTTGTATTCCTTGGTCATGTAGTATCAGCAGATGGGATAAAAGTAGATCCAAAGAAGATTGAAGCCATACTTCAGTGGAAAGTTCCTAGAAATGTGTCAGAGGTACGTAGTTTGCTTGGTTTGGTAGGATATTATTGAAGGTTTGTGCATGAATTTTCAAAGATAGCTTTACCGATGACAAAGTTATTGCAAAAGAATGTTTCGTTTGTTTGGAGTGAGCAATGTCAGAAAAGTTTTGAAATGTTGAAGCAAATGTTGATAGAGGCACCACTGTGACTATTCCGGATTAGTTTCGAAGAGGTACTCTGTACCTAACTGTGATTGTTACTGTTACCCTTACGGTGTATTTCGGCTTCGTCCAAAGAAACACTGTACATTATCCCCGGTGTGTGGGTTGGATCCGTGTATCCGTTCAGGTCCGAGTCATGTTAATAGGGGCAAATAAAAGTACTGAAGACTGATTGTTATCGTTTATGTGACTGAAACTGATATACAATGTTGAAAGACATTGAATGATATGAAAAAAGGATACAAATTGATTGTAATAGATGAAACTATTAAAATTAAGAAAGTAAAAAGTTTAAGTTACAATGTATATACATAGTTTATTATTTGTTTAAGTATTAGTTTATAGAAATACCGCTGAGTGTATACTCAGCGTACAGTATGTTTCCGTGCGCAGGATTAGGTACAAAAGAAAGCTAAGGACTCAACATCCAAGCTAATCCCGAACTCATAGTGGTGAATACTTTTCTTTTGGTAAAATGACATGCATCTAGGTTGTTAAGGTGTTATTTTGTACATGATAGTGAATAAACATGAAAGTTGTTGAAGCATGGTAAGAAATATGCATATTTTGGAAGCTAAACTTACATGAGTTTGATTAGGATGATAATGTAGTATAATTTTGATAAATTGTGGTATATAATCCTTAAGAGGTGTTGAAGTGAATAAATGAATATTTGCTAAGTTTGAATGGCATAACGAATGATATTTGATTTAAGAACTATTAGTAAATGTTTGGGTATGAATTAGATGTGTTTAACATGTGAAAATAGCTTAAAAATGGTCAAAAATCATGTTTTCACACGGCCAAGTCACATGGACGTGTGCTCAGGCCATGTGGCTCTCTGTTTATGTCACACGGGCTGTTCCCACGGCCGTGTGTGCAACTCAGATCTGCCCACGACCATGGGAACCCCACGGGCTGGCCACACGGGCGTGTGCCCCTATCTTCAAGGAAAAATTTCTAAAGTTGCCAGTTTAGTCTCGAATCACTTCTAAAACATATATTACGCCCTGTAGGCCCATATTAGGGACTTTATGATAAAATTTGATAAATATTGATCTGGAATGTAAAGTTTATGACTTGGTTTTGTATAAATGTTAGTGTATAAGTCCGGTAATGGCTCATAGCCCTATTCCGGTGATGGATTGGGGTTAGGGGGTGTTACAATATACCCCAGAGTATGAGAGACTAAAGATCTCCTTCTTCCCCAAGAAAAACCTAAGCGTTAGCCTAGTCTTATTATCATTCTCCTTCTCTATCTTCTTCCGCTCTTTTAACACCATAATTTTAGCTCTTCGTCTGTCACAGGTGAATCGAGACTCACTTCTCCACCACCTTATTGCCCTTGTTGAAAACTAATATAAAAAATTGGTTTAGTGTGTGTGGACTTAATCACCATGACTCATTCTTCTATTGCTATCCCTAAAAATGCAACCAACCAAAATCTTGAACTCCTTTCAAGCTAAACACAATCCCAACAACCTCCACAAGCCATTCAACCTAAACCATTAACTCTGATAGGATAGAGTTTGTTTGAAGTCAAGCCCTGATACCAATTGAAAATATTTAGTTTACACTTGTTCCAAGTTATTGTTCTATTAGTTGTTCGAACAAAAGTTGGGACAGAAAGATGGGACAAGACGGTTTTGCAAAAAAAAGTAAGGCAAGGAATGTGTGCAGTTCAAATTCACCAATCCTATGTCTACGAAGCCTCGCTCAAAGAATGATTTTTTCAACAATTCATCCAATACAACTATTGGTCTAAGCACAAACCTCTCACAATGGATAATTGCATCCCGAAGTTGAACCTAAATTGTTACAAATTGCTCTCTCCAAAAATTTGACAATACAAACGATATAACTCACCAATAAATGCATGAGCAAAAGGTGTTTGAATACACAATAATCTACTCTCAAATTCTCAAGAAAAACACCCATAAAAAGAACATCCTACTGTGTAAAATCAAAAGCCTATAAATAGGCTTCAAATCATTTTATCTCCAAGTCAAACTAAGATAAGTCAACAACCTTCAACAAGTTCAGTCCTACTTGAAATAAACATGATTAACTACTTAACAAATAAGTCTCGCACTTGAAGTCATTGTCAATCCAATCAACTTCTTATCCCTTAAGAAAGCAAGATAAAATCCTAGTCAAAGTTAAAACACTTTTAATTCCTTTAGCCATGTTGTCACATAAAAAAAAAAGAACTCTTTTAAATCTAGTTTCCTTATTTTTTAAAACATGTCCAACGCAATCTCCATTTGCTAATTGATATATACATAAAACTAATATTATTTTTATGCAAGTTAAAATTGCCAACAAAAAAATATATACTTTGACCCTTCTATACTTGTTCTAACTATTCTTTGAATAGCACATAAAACAATAGAAACTGAGAGTCAAAATTTCCAAGAACGGAAATAAGATATACTTTGCTCACGATAACTTTAGTCACCTAATATTTTAGTTCTATTTTATCTAATCTCTATGCGATTTGAACATACTCTTCTATCTACGATATTTAATCTAATTTTAGGCATAAGACATTCAAATCAAGGATTCGACACCCATTACCCAGAAGTTGCTTTAATCTTTTGGAGATTTCATGCTGCTTTATTGTTGACAATATAATGGATTTTTCCTTGTAATATTCGAGGTGGATCCGAATTTTATATTATTCTGTTAAAAAACAGCCTGTTTTTAACTCTTTGCATGTGCTTATTTTTTTTTACCTTTTTCTTTATTTTCTATATTAGGGTTCATGGAGAAATCCACGTTTCTCCAAGGTAGATTATGGCTACTGAGGTTGAAATTTTGAATCAATTTCATGTATCTACACAAATTTGAATTTGGAATCAATAAGATATCATCTGATCACATGAACCAATTAAAAAAATATTTGCCAACAAGTTCATTAACGTTGTTTACAATTCTGTATGGGCTTTGAAAGATTTAACAACCCTTAGATAAAACGAGGAAGAACTAATGGGCATATAAATGGTTTCATTTATGCCCAAAAATAGAAAGTGTTTTGGTCTGTCGCATACTTGATGGTAGCTCGGCCCAATTTATGCACAAACAGCCTTGGTACAAAATTCCCCAGTTACAAAAAGACAAATCATTTATTTTTTCTCCTAAATATATATAATTCTAGACAAAAGCTAAAGACAAAGAGCTGAAGTTGAACCATTTGAGAAAAAAATGGGGATTTTTACTTGGTTTTAGATCAAGAAATAGGAAAAAGAACAAAAGTATATGGAGATATGTAATAAATAAATTGGGAGAGAAAAAATATAAATGCATCCCCAATGATCATTTCTTGTACTAATCCCCAAGGATCATTTCTTCTACTAACATGGAATCAACATGTTAAAATTCCTGAAATCATAAACCAACAAGAATTTTGACGCTAAAATACCCAAAATAATCCTTCAAATGTTAAGTTTTATTTTATATTTTTGGTATTTTTTTATGTCCGTTTTATAATTTATAATCGAGATTTGTGATTGTCTCTCCTTCAAATTTTATTTTTTATTGTATCTAAATATTTAATTTCTATCTGATTTTAATTTGGCACAATCAAATATATAAAAATTTATATTAAAATTAGTTTAGTGAATAATAAACAAATACCTCTAGGATTACTACTAATTAATTGTCATTTCAAATCCGAGACAGCCAACTTCAATGGGCAGCATAGGTCACTTATTTCACAAGTAAAGGATTTGGGACATGCATGGAGCTGCAAAAATCTATAGGGTAAATTACATGAAAGTCCTTGAATTTTGGCTATAATTACATCCAAGGATACCAAATTCGGGAACCTTAAAGCTTATTCTAACAGTGATAACTCTAGTAAGGCGAAGTTTGCCATTATTAAACAAAATCCGGTAGAAAAATTTCGGTTATGAAAAGTTTATAACTTTTATCTTTTGATTGGAAGAAAATATGGGCTTAAGCAAGTTTGATTCAAGTTCTTCTAATTTTTGCAACAACAATGATATCAATTGAGTTAAGATTCAATTAGAATGAAATTTATATATTTTAATACAAACTTGATATTCTAAATTTGTTTTAATTTATTTTCTTCCCACTAATAAAATCTTGTTTTGATTTAGGTAATTACATAATTGCATGGGTTAAACTTGGAAGTTAAAATCTTAAAATTCCCTTAATTAGAAAAATAATAGAACAGGAATTATAAACTTTCAAAGGGTGAATTTTACACTTAACTAAAAGGCATATGATTAATCAAGAAGAATGAATCCAAAGCCCTATAATTTCTCCCCAAGCAACCTCCACCCATCTATAAAAATGTGTCACAACAATTTTCTTCTTCTTCTTCTTCTTCTTCTTCTTCTTCTTCTTTTGTCAATTTTCATTCGAACTTTATGCTTTAAATTGATTTTCCCCCATTTCATATTATTTCAAAGATCATTCCTTGCATTTGATAAGAAGAAAGAGATGTGAAAAGGCAATGGCTGAAGCTAGAAGAAAGGCTAAGGAGGCAATCAAGGCTAATAATACTGTGGAGATCGGTAGAGAACAACAAGGGGATCAATGCCCTATTGGTGAAATGGAAGATCATAAGACTAGATAGCAACCTATGAAGTGTAATGGCTATCAACGAAGCAATAGCATTTGATATTAGGCTAGTTATAAGGGGTCCAATGGTAATCGACTGTACAATGGGAAAAGCAATAGTAAGATTGAGGATTTGAATAATGGCAAGGATGCTAGTGGCATTGGATCTGATGGAGGTTGGTAGTATGTTGGGCATAGGCGCCATGCTAATAGAGATCATTTGATCCATGAACAAGATGTGAACAAGCATGGAATCTTGGAAGTGTCTAAAAATTCTGAGAATGATTCAGGTAAATCTATGGATGGGGATAAGGATGATAGTTGTAACACCCTAAACCCGGCCTAGACAGAATGGCCGAGTCTAGAGAGATTACATCAACTCGATAAAGAACTTTTGATAAAGTCAAACTTAGAGTGCATTTCAAAAGCATAAAATTTTGACAAAAACTCTCACAAACATTTAGGAAAAACCTTAGTCCGGAAACACCTATCAAACCCAAAATTCGAATTCAAAATCGTGTATTTTAAAAATATTACTTTTTGGCAAATCCTTTCTAGCTTAACGTCAAACATTCGTGAAAAACTATTTATTTATTCATTTACAGAAAAACCCTTAAGTGTTTACTTAATTTGCAGTGGAAAATTTTCAGAATTTTAGTTTTGAAAATCGGTATCCAATTTGTTAACTCGTGTGATTTTGTAATTTTACAGTAAAAAATGATAAAAAATCGACGAACAAAACGAAAACCAAGACATAGCCTAAAAACATATTAAAGTCCCAAAAGTCCAGAAAATTTACTAACGTAAATCACTATATTCACTTAGTGGAGAAAACAATCCGAGCTCCCGTACGCTGTCCGGTCCTAAGTCAGAATTTCACCTGAAATGTATTAAACAAACAAGTAAGCTAGAGGCCCAGTGTGTGATTTGGCCCACAAATTTCAGTACAAATATATATATCATAATGTCTCATAGCATATTAAAATCCAAATTAGAGCATATTTTTTAATATTTCATATTGTATCATATCTTATCATATCATAACATATCATATCATACCATATCGAATCATAGCATATCTTATCATGTCATAGAATGTCCTACCCCCATCCGTTACATACCATCTCTGACCAACCAATCACACCAAATAGGACTACAAGAGTCCATCCATCCAATCACACCAATATGTGGCGGTGTGCCACTTATAAATATGCAGTTGAGCTGCCAAACAGAAATGTACAGTCTAACCACCATAATTGCAGTAAAAACTGGCATATAACACTTCCTCCATCGTGTCATAACCCACCCAATGCATATGCAAAATCACATTAACATACATACATATCACATAGGTTGTATGGCATGCATACATTAATAGATATTATATGGAGCGTAACACAACACATAACTTATACAAATCATAGCAAATCATATTGTTTATACTAACAACTATTTGACATACAAGTGTTATGCACTTTTTTACACGTAATTATACTTCCCGAGTTATCGAAACACATATCAAACATAAGTTTTTCACCTACCTTAACCATAGCACATACGAACACATCTTGACAGATGTCACGTTTCAAGTCTTATTTAAGCTGAACAAACCCCATGGAAGGCCTAATTACATATTTCTAGGTGAAATAGGCTTAAGTGGAAAATTTCTAAAAAAAATGAGCCCACATAGCCGTGTGGCCCATACGGTCTAACTGGCTAACCCATATGGCCCACATGGCCCAATAGGTCAGATTGTGTGGTCCACACGGCTATGTGACACACACGGTCTACTCGACTTGCCTATGTAAACGCATACACCCGTGTGCACCTACATAGGCCAAACACGACTAGTCGCACGACCATGTGGTGCACACGATCTGCCACACGATCGTGTGACATAGTATAGTTTCAAAATAGCCACTATTTTTTGAGTTTTTCCAAGTTCTAAAAGAGTTTCCGGGTTAGAATCACACACCTGAATGTCGTTGGAATGACGACACTAACACAACAATCACAAACCTGAACACTTTATTCACAACTAAAATTAATAGGCACTCTAACAGAACATCAAAACACTAAACAACACCTATCACCAAAATTCAATCCCCAAACATGCCATTTGGTTACTTACCCCGAACGAAGCAACAACTAAATGACGATTAGGATACTAAAGGGTACGTAACTCGCAATTATCACCAACGTTTCAAGCACATTTAACAAGTATTGAATTTGGAAGGGACAAAACACGAACCTTGCGCCCAAGATGGAACCAAACCAACCAAGCACAGTAAAGAGAAAAGGGTTAAGAAACCACAAAGTTTGATAACAATAGGGATACTTGAAAGAAACGAAAAGGGAATAATGGGAAAATAAACAACCAGATTGGGGTTTTAGTTGAAAGAAAGGAGAATTGCAAACAACAACAAAAAAACAATGTGAAAAGGAGGGAGAAATAAAATGTCAAAGAAAATAGTGTCAGGCAAAATTTTTGAGAAAGAAAATGAAAAGCAACGTGGAGTAAATTTTAGTAAAATTTTGGGAACAAATTATTAAATTATTATTTTTCAAATAAAATAATAAAAAATTAAAACAAATTCCAACTACCCATACTCCACTATCTGATCCAAATACCCACTAACTAATTAGTTATCCTATCAGATTTTCCCTAGAGATCAAAACAAAAACAATTTCCACTATGCACACAGTGGGGGGTTTCAAACACAAGACCTATGGATAAGCAAAATCTTTACCACTAAACCAACAAGCTCATTCTGATATTAATTAAGCGAAAATAATTTATAAGTCAAATGTTCAAAGATAAGGATTGGAGCAAAACTAGAAAAATTCAAAGAAAATTATTCGAACCTAGAACTCACACACACAAGCACAAGAACATAACTTCACAATCTTAACTGAAAAATCAGAGCGTGACCACCCTAGGTTTCACTAACCTAATTTCTTCTAACCTGATTTTTGGGATGTGACAATAGCAATGTGAACAAAAAGCTTGCTAGACCACAAGCAATCCAAACCCAAGTGTAAGAGTATGCCTTCTTTTACACTCTTTTAGGCTTTGGCTGCCTCATTTAGTTTTTCAACACCCTCAGTGTTGCATTCATATATTTTCCCTTTTGGTTATTGATGCTTTTCAAATCTAAATATATAAGTCTCTTCTTGCTATTGCTAAAGAGCATAGATATGGTATCACTGAAAAGAAGTCTATCGAAGAATAGCCTGGTACTAAACCTAGAAAGGAGTCTAAGAGGAACAAGAACAAGTTGTTTAAATTGTGGGTTGGTAGACATTAAGCATCAGCGAATTCTTAAAACTAGCTGAAGGAACATTGTAACACCCCGAACCCGAGACCGACACCGGAGTCGAACACGAGGTGTTAACAGACTTTAAGCCCCTTATAAAAAAATTTCCCAGACACTGCCAATCTGCGTACTAGTCGCTTTAAAAATCATATCTTGAGTTTCACAACTCGGAATCCAGTTCTGTAAATTTTCCCTGAAACTAGACTCATATGTCCATCTACATATTTTTTTCTAGAATTTTTGGTTGGGCCAATTAGTACAGTTTATTAGTCAAAGTCTCCCATGTTACAGGGATCGACTACCCTGACCTTTGCGCATTACGACTTGGATATCTCCCTGTACAGGGCTTCAATACTGATGCCGTTTGTTTCTATAGAAACTAGACTCAGAGAGGAATCTATCCATATATGTTATGACTCCTAATTATCTCTGGTTAATTTATAATGAATTTGTAAAGTCGGAACAGGAAATCCAGAAACCGTTCTGGCTCTGTCTCACGAGAACCTGAATATCTCTTAACATACTGTCCGTATGATTGTTTCGTTACTTTCCTATGAAATTAGATTCATCAAGGTTTGTTTACATAATTTATTCACTATTTAATTCCCTTCCTAATATTTTTAGTGATTTTCCAAATCTACATCACTGCTGCTGTCAGCATCTGCCTTTAAGGTAGACTTTACCTATTTCATGGTTTCCATGATTCAACTAGCCCTTTTTGCATAAATAGCGCAATTTATGAAAGTGATTAACCATCCCCATGGCCAATCCTTGTCAAGCATATCCACACCAAATGATTATAACAATATACTCAAACACATATAAGCCATTTTCGCATGGCTATCCAAAATTTATACAAGTCCAAAGGGTCCACGACCCACAACAAACGGGTAGTCCTATACATGCCATTTCGAAGTTAAACCAAAATTGTACCAAAAGGGGGCTTTGATAGTGTGGGTGACTTTGACCTCAAGATCCCGAGTCCGATAGCTGGAGAACCAAATCTATAAAACAGAGGAGCAATGAAACGGAGTAAGCAATTTATGCTTAGTAAGTTTTGAGCAAAGAATTCCAGCACAACAAAAGTATAGCATTCATATAGCTAAACGGATAATTTCATATGCACAAATTTACGATATCGTACTTGCTTCACATTATCAACTCTTATGTACATACACAAAAGATCAACTCAGCCAAAGGCCGGAAGCTCGTTTATCAACTGAGCGAATACCTATTTGTAAGGGCTTAACTAAATTCAAGCACATACGAAACATACCTCAATGTTGGGATGTTTCGAGAGTATTAACTGGAATTTTACAGCAAGTTCATTCATTCCCAAATCACGTACCTTCGGAATTTAACCGGATATAGCTCCTCGTTCAAATGCCTTCAGGACATAGCCCGGTTATAGTAATTCGCACAAATGCCTTCGGGACTTAACCCGGATTTAGTAACTCGCACAAATGCCTTCGGGACTTAACCCGGATTTAGTAACTCGCACAAATGCCTTCGGATCTTAGTCCGGATATTGTCACTTAGCACAAGACTTCGGGACTTAGCCCGGACAGCATTCAAATAACCATGCACATTTAACAATAAATCATGGCCCATTCGTATTTCATTTTCGTTAGCAAAACTCAAACACAAGACATTTATCATTCTTGCAAATTCGGCTCAATAGCCACACAAAGAGCATGATTTTAATTTTCTCAAAACATGATCTAATCACATCATAATTTAAGCTCTCTTACTCAAGAACTTACCTCGGGTGTTGTCGAACGATTCCGATAGCTATTCGACCACTTTTTCCTTCCCTTTATCGGATTTAGTTCCCCTTTGCTCTTGAGCTTAATTAAACAAATAAATTGATTTAATCATTTGAGCATTGAAAAGAGGAACACAAGGCACTTAGCCCATATTTATACATTAGACATTAAAGTCACATATGTACGGAATCATGAATCAAACTCAACATTTTAGCTAATTTTTCCCCCTTGGCCGAATATGCATGTCTATTTTTAGGGCCGATTTCAACACTTAATACATTCTACAAGTATGGTCACTTGTATTGACTAAACACCCTTTTGTTTCAAGTTCAAAACTTGGCTAATACACACATATACACACTAGTAAAGCATTCTCTCCCTTTCCATCAATTTAACACATGCATTGCTCATTAACATGCAAAAGTTATATTCGGCCTTAGCACACAACTTGCTAGCCGATTCTTCTCCATTTAGCAACCAATGCACATATGTGCTCACTCAAAAATGCTAAAAAGGAGGTTCAAGAATCATCAAGCCACCATCACATGCATCATTAACAAGCTTCATATTTAGCATGCAATGGCATTAACACAAACTCCACCTAGGCCGAATCTTAACTCATCCTCATGCCTCATCACCACAACATCAAACATCAACCAAGAATGATGCATCCATGGCCGAGTGTCATTTCCATCACATAGCAAGATTTAGACCATGGGCTAGGTAGAACTCAAGCTAACAACTAAAACATGCATGCATCTCATGGAACATCATCAAACATACCTTAGCCTAGCTACATGCATGGCCGAACCTCTTCAACCTTTCTTCTTCCTTCCTCCTTAAAATTTTTGGCCAAGGATGAACCAAAGGATGAGCATTTTTTTTCTTTGTTTTTTTCTTTCTAGTTTCGGCTAAATGAAGATGAGAAAGGATGAACAAAAATTTTCTCCTTTCTTTTCTTTAGCTCACGGCAATGGGGGGGGAAACAACTACACACATTTTTTTTTGTATTCATCATACTCCTTTTCATTATTTTATGCCCATGCCCCTTATTTTATTTTTTTCCTACATACCTCACTAGGCCAACATGTTCCCAACATGTTTCCACCCATAGCATGGCCAACCACTAGCTCAAATTTTGGGTAATTTGACATGCAAACCCATCATTTTCACAACATGCATTAATAGACCATTTTAAATTAGCCTATCATATTTTCACCATGTCTCATATCAATCCCTATTTAATAATTTCTCATGCAATTGGCAAAATTGGAGAATGAAACTTCCACATACTCATGTACACACATAATAAGCATAGAATATGGAAATAAATTATTTTTATGACTCGGTTTTGTGGTCCCGAAACCACTTCCCGACTAGGGTCAATTTTGGGCTGTCACAAACATATTTGCAGCGGAAGTGGAACAGTGACAAACTTCATGGCAACAGAGATACACAATGACTCGATAGAAATAGCAATGGCGTTGTTGGACATCAAACTTATAACTTTGACATTAAGCATCATATAGAGCTGGCAAAAGGGTGGGATTGGATTAGGCTTACTTCAGACTTGAATTTTCTCAAGCTTTAATTTTTTCAAGCTTGGATTAGCTCAGGCTTGGGCTTTCTTAGGTTGGATCTATTACAAGCTCAAACTTTTTTCACCTCAAATATTTTTGAATTCGAGCATGGATCGAGCTAGGCGAGCTGTGACAGTGTAACGACCTTATTTTTAGCGGTATCAGAAAATGCGATTTTGGAACCCCATTTTTGTAAACTGAGTTTGTAAATATTAAATATGAATATTTACGGAGTTATAAAAATATATTTAAGATTGGTCAAGTAATTTTTTTGAATTAATAATTAATTAAGGCTTAAGGATTAAATTGTAAAGTCCAATCACTATAGAATTTTAATTAACAAAAGGCTTGAGGACTTGAATGATAATTAACCAAAAGGCCAAAATGGTTAATAAACCATTATAAAGTAAAATTTTAATGGATGATGATGTCAATCTCCATTAATTACTGTTAATAGATAAATTAGATTAATTAAGTTATGTTATGTTAATTAAGTTAACTTAATTAGGCTTTAATAAAAGTATAAATATAAAATAAGTGGAAGACAACAATCATCAACTCACCATCCAAATAAGAAACAAAAACATATAAAAATCTTTCAAACCCTTGGAAATTTCGACCATTAATTTGGTAGGCAATTCAAGTCTTTTTCTTGTAATTTTTATAAATTTGAGGTCATAAGAGCTTGATTTAGCTAGTCAATGTAACAATTTGTAAGATTTTTGAAGTTTTAGAAAGTTTTTATTTTTAATTTCTTGAGGAGTTGGGCTTGAAATTAATATATTTTAAGCTTAGGTTATGAAAAGGACTAGATTGTAAAGTAAGTTTAGCTTGTTTTTAACTTTGTTACATTAGAGGCCAAGTTGAATAAATGTAAAACTTGTCATGAAATTATGTTATAAATAGAAAGTATAAGGTCCCTAATGAGAATATATGAAATCAGATTTTAATTTGAAGCTAGGAATCAAAAGTTATGTTTATCCCGAGTTTAGGGACTAAATTGAATAACATGTAAAATTTGAGGGAAATCAAAAAACATATTTATATAGGTTAATGCATATCATAACCTTGTATGAAAGTGATTGTTATTGATTTGTTATATAAAATAATTGTATAGATCAAAATTTGAATCAAAGTGGGGCTAATAAGGGAAAAGCTAAAATTGCATATTAGTCCTTGAAGTATTTGCTCTTTTACATTTTGAAAAGGTAAGTTCCATATTAATTTATATTATGTGTAATTTTATGTTTTATTTCATATATATGTATATATGTTTGAATAAAATTGGAACACTAGTGAAATTGGCATGTATGTCTAGTAATTGACTGAATTGAAATGTTATGTGATAATTGGTTATTATGTAATAGTACATAGTACAAATGTGAAAGTTTGGTTGATTAGAAGGCATGTAAATGAAATATGTGATCATGTACAAGATATGATATGAAATATGAATTGGAATTGGTATGTCTAAGTTACTTATACAATACAATGATTATGGATTTAGATATATGCTCACCTTGTTGATGTTTTGAATGCCATATTCTAGCCAACATTATGTCAAACTAAGGTTTGCTATTATTCTTTTATAAGAACAAGGTAAACATAGTATTTCCAGTTAAACGTACTAAGTATTCTAAATGCTTACTCTAGTTGTTTCTTCCTTTGTAGATCGTCACATTATGGAACTTGTCGAGCCAAATTAACCCAAAGCTCACACTATCACTGAATTAGTAGTAATATATTCATTTTGGTTACAAAGGTTGTGGCATGTATATAGGGATAATCTATTATGGAAATTATCATTTCCTTGATAGAATAGTATGCTTGAATTTATGGTAAATGTTGAGTTGCATGTGAAGCTTAGTGTATGTACTAAATGGTGTATGGTTTTAGCTATGGTTGATGTTATTTAGTTGATGATTTCAATCTTACACATGTTATACATATTCCAATATTTGTATATAGAAGGAAATGGCAAGTTAATTTGATAGATGGCTTGAATTTGTTAGGTTTTGGATATAAATGTTTTTCCATTTGAATGCTTATATTTTAAAAGTGTTATAGACTTGTTTTAGCTTGAATTTACATGTTTTGGTATAGGTGAAAGTGGTATATGAATATGTGTGTAATTGCATGTTTTGGTTAAAGCAAATGACTATGGACCGAATTAGACTTCTAAAAGCAGGGGTAACATCTCAACCTTGAGTCCTTGACATTGCGACATGGGCCGACAGTGAGTGATGTCGCGATATTGCGATGTAACTCACTGATTGACGATGTCGTAACATCAATCTGAAACTTTGAAAATTTTACAATTTGGTCATAATTCAACCTTGGGTTAGCAAAGGAGCTTTCTTAAGCTCATGTGAGACCCAAAAATGAATATGTAACATAGTATGAATGTGAATTACGCTTGATTGCATATGTAAAAGGGCTGTATAGTATATAATTGTCTAATGTTGCTCTGGGAATAGATGTAGCATCTTGTAGCTCGGACCCGACGATCAGGTCAGACAAGGAGTGTTACAGATAGATTAAGATAATTTTGAATTTTATAAGTTATAAATATTTTAATTTTGAATGTAATAATTTATTTTACTTTTATTTGATGATAACACAATTCAAATTTACCCTATAAAAACATAAATTATATATATAATAAAGAACAATAATGTTATTTTAATATATACATGTTTATATTATAAACATGTATTTTAATTAATATATATGATAAAGTTATTTTATATAAAATAATTAAAGTTGTTATTGTAAATAAAATTTATTATTTCATGATATCATATGAATTAATGAAAATATTTTTGATTGTTCATTATTATATTATATTGATAATTGAATAATGCGTTATCTATCTTATTGAATTTATAAACTTAATACTCACATTCCAAAATATTTATTCCAAAACTCAAATATAGTATGCTAAGCCCTAACCCAAATAATATACTCATTATGTAGCACCCCAAACCCGGCCCAGAGGTTATGACCGGATCTGACATGCCACATCGAAGCGTTCAAAACATTTTAAATTGTTGATCCAGAAAAAAACTTACTTAGTGTTTTAAAAGATAATTTCATTATAGGTTAAAGTGAATGGAAGCTGTGCACCAGGTAGGAAATCGGAAAAGAGGTGGTGAGTCCATCGGACTGCTTAAGTACCAAGCTCCCTCCGGATCCAATCCTAGACATGCATACCGCCATTGCCACACCTTAACGTCATGGATATTTCTAGGAAACCGATTTTGATTAAGTCATTTTTAGGAAAAGTGATTAATTTTGGAAAATACTTTCATTGCGGAAGCTTTGCTTGTTGTCGTATTATTTTGAAATAAATTGTTGTTTTTGAAAACGCGCCATAAAGGTATCCAATTTCAACAGTTAAAATAAGTAATACCTATCTTAGTAATACATATTAAAACCATAAAAAATAATTAAGCGACCTTATTACATTTAAAAAACCCAAACTTCAAACGTAAATAAAAGGATGTCCAGTTCACCAGAAGAAAACCATACTTTCAGAATGGGTGGCCACTCCGAATTCCCTCACAGCTCCAAGCCCACTATGGTTGGGGATTTCCTGCGTGGATGAAAATAAAAGGGGTGAGTTTGGGGAAACTCAGTGTGTAAGGAAAACCCATTCAAAGCCCAAGTCAGCTCAAGCCTATTGGGCCTAAGCCCATTCAGGTAACAGTGGTACTGGACCAGAGCCCTTTTCTGATTACAATAAACTGGGCCTTAGCCCCTTATTCAGATAACAGTATGACCCATAGGCCCATTTCAAAATACATGCAACATCAATAACATATGCAAGCCCATTTGGGGAGACTACTCAACCCACCAACCACTACATTCCACCCGTACCAGCCCTACACTCCATGTGGGGAATAGCTCAACCCACCCAGCCCAACACTCCACAGTTGCAGCCTTGCTGCTCAGTTAACAGTAAATTGAGGCAAAGCCTCCAGTACGTGGACAAGCCACTTTCAGTACTTCCTCCGTCAATATCCCAATCCCATGCATCAGATAATAACAACATGGCATGCAGTAAATAATAACAGTCAAACATGCATTTAGGTCAATTTAACCCTAGGGGTATTTCGGTAATTTATCTACTAGGGGTAAAACTGTAAATTTTCCACTTTTAAAGGTATTTCAGTAATTTATCTATTTTAAGGTTTTTCATGCATATTCCCACTTTTCACGTACTAACAGAATCATGTACCGAGGGTTCTTACCGAATTGGGCCCGTTGGCCCATCATTCCAATTTTGGCCCATTAAGCCCAAAAATATCAAGGGCACAGAAATCATGCACTTTGCAGTCCAAATTTTGCAGCTTACCAAAAACATTAATCGATTTACCTCACGAGCATTCGCACACTCGCAAATCTACAAAATACCGGTTTTCAGCATTTCGGCTTTTTGACTTTTACCGGTCCAGACTAAGAAAGAGGGTGTTAGTTACACACCTGTTTGCGACGATATGCTGACGAGATCCACACACGAACTGCCTGCAATTGGATTACTAACACATTAATCTAACTATTCAAATACGAACTACGTATTAACCCCTTACAATATTCGGCCAAACACACCTACAGATCATAGTAAGCTTATAAGAAATCAATAAGCAACTCATTAACAAATTTTTGTCAATGTTTACCACATAATCATAATCTTACTGTAAGCTGTCTTCCTGAACAACAGTCACTAAATCATTTATAACTGGAGCTACGAAACTCCAAATCAAGTGCTGTTAATTTTACCTGAAAATAGACTCATATATCTTCTATCCATAAAATTTTCAGAATTTTTTGTTTATCCAATCAATACCAGATTTTTCTTAAAGTTTCCCATGTTTAAATTTTTGACTAATCTGACCACTCTTCATTACGAATCAAATTTATCATTGTAAAAAATTCAAAATATGTTCTCGTTTATTCCATTTGAAACTAGACTCATTAAGCTTTAATTACATAATTTATGCAGCTTCTAACTCATCTCTCATAATTTATGGTGATTTTCCAAAGTCACGTTACTGCTGCTGTCCCAAGCAGATTTATTACCAAATCACTCTTTCACACCTAACTTGCATGCTTGTTATTTAAACATGTATATCACCAATCAATCATCACATATCTATGATTTTACTTAAGTATAATCTCCATTTCATCATTTTAAAGCACAACATGTTAGCCGATTTTTCCCCTTAGCATCTAAGGCACATGCATGCTCATTTGTTTGGCTCAACTTCACCTATCTTCCATTGTTCATCAAAAGAACATGAAACAACAACCATTTCCTTCATTTTAATTCATGACTAAATGCTCACAATACAACTAAAAACCAAAATATGCTTCAAGAGTTAAGGTAGAATCAAGAAGAACTCATGAATATCAAGATAGAAGCAAACTACCATGAACTTACCTTCAATTTTCTTCCCCAATTGACCGAACATTCAAGAGCTTTCTCCTCTCCTTTCTCTTCTCTAACTTTAGGCTATGGTGAACAAAGATGGACAAAACTTTGTTCTTTTCACCCCTTTTTCTTTTAATAAAATTTCATATTTCATCCATTTAATTCTTTAATACAAAAGACATGAAATGCCCATCATGGAACATTTACCTAACCCATTAATATTTACCTAATCCATTACCATGGAACATTTACCTAACCCATTATCAATTTGTACCATGAATTATGGATATCAAGTGCTCATATTATCTACAACAACATGATGGCTGGCCACTTCATGTAAAATGGGAGGTTTGTCATGCAAATCCTCCTATTTTGCACTCCTATTTATTTGGCCACTTCAATTTAGCCTATAGCATTTTCAAACATTTTCACATAGGTTCTATTTCATAATTTCACCCCCTTTTTCTTATGGAACAAAAATTAACTAAAATTGCCGGGTTCTATCTTAAGCTTGGGCCTTCTAGAGGCCCACTAATATAATTAAACCTATGCCAACATTCACAGAATTCCCGAAAATTGGGGCGTTACACATTATTACCTAAACTAAAAATAAACTAATTACAGCCCAAATCTTAAGTCCAAAATAAAAATGAAATTAAACTCAATACTCAAATACAATTTGTAAAAGTTAATGCTCAATTCAAAATCTAATTTAAAAATTAATATTTTATTAATATATTAAAATTTTAATAAAATTTTATGTATTATTAGTTATAAATATAAACATGTATTTTAATATACTAAAATACACATAACTACTGATGTTATATCTTTTATTATAATCTATAGTATAATAATAATTATTATATTAATACTTATAAAATATATTATTTCATTATATAATACTATATCATATACTATAATAGTAGAGTAATAAATTATATATTAATTATTATCTTATATTATTGTTTATTGTTCTAGTTGAAATAAGCTCAAGGCCTTAAACATTTTCTACATTTGAAAATTAGCCCTCCTACTATATTATATAATGTTATACCGTATCATTTAGTATATAACATATATTAAAAGGTTATATATATGTGTGTATCAATGATTAAACATTATAATATCATTTACTACTATATCTTTTATTATATTTTATAATATAATAGTTGTACATTATATATTAATCATTATCATATATTATTGTTTATTATTATACTGGTACAAATATTCTCTAAATCTTTATACTATTCGTACATTTAAAAGTTAACCCTCCTACTATATTATATAAGGTTATAATATCTCATACAATATCTTAATAGTTTATATATATGCACCGATGATTAAATATTATAATATCATGTAATATTATATCTTTTATTATAATCTATATTATAATAGTTATATATGTATTAATATCTTTAGTAATACTAATAGGCTAATTTATTGAAATATGTTGAAAAAAAAAAAGAGAAAGCAGGCTGAAAGTTTTGAAATATACCAATCTAAGCTGTTTTTGGAGAGAGAAAGGAAAACATGTCTTACAGGACGCGTTATCACTATAGGATGTGTTTTCTTTTCAATAGTAACTTTTTCAACGATACAATTTCCAATGACTACAATGGCTCCAATAGCCATAATTTTTCCTATATAAACGCCTGCGAACTTCAGCCTTTACAACTCAATACTTAGTATTCAATCCTCAATCCTAAATTCTCAATTCTCAATTTTCAATCCTCAATTTTCATTCAATTGTCAATTCTCAATTCTCAATCTTCAATCCAATTCTCAATTCTGAATCATCAATCCTTAATTCTCAATTCTGAATCATCAATCCTTAATTCTCAATTCTCAATCATCAATCATCAATCATCAATCATCAATTTTCAATTATTTTTTAAAATCTTTTTCTGAATTTTATTCTCTTAGATTTTATTTTATTCCTTATAATTTGTAAAATTACAATTCAGGTTATTCATTTGGATGACAAGCATATATGTGACGTTCAATACAAATGGTAAGAAAATATTATTAAATTATTTGATGTTAAATAGTTAATTATTATGTTGTGAAAATTATTATATTTTATGTTTATATACTCAAATCGAAGATTGAATTTTGGAGACTTGCATAAACAATTTAAGTGAATGTGCATCAGATGTCATTTATGGACACTTGCGAGATGCATTATTTTTATACATGGCTCGGATGCTCGGGGGGGAGGGGGCTAAATTGGATCCCCCACTTTATCAGTGCTTTGGTCAAAAGATGGAGACTAGAAACACACATATTCCATCTTCCTTGCGATAGGTGTACTATTACACTCGATGACATTACTTTACAACTCGATCTACCTTAGTACCGATTGGAGTGTAACATGCGAGCAACTATTGGGGAAGGTGTCAAACAAATTCAAGGGTAGCCAGATCGAGATGAGATGGTTGGAGGATAACTTAAAAACTATCGAGGCTTCCACGAATGACGTTGAAAAAGAACAACTTATGCACGCGTTCATCTTGAGGTTCATCAAGGGTCTGCTCATGCTAGATAAATCTCGAAATCTGGTACACTTAAGACGGCTATTACTAGTAGTGAACTTGAAAGAAGAGGGAAGATTTAGTTGGAGATTAGCGGTGCTAGAGATGTTGTATCGAGAAATATGTCGAGTGAAAAAACCAGAAAAAGTTAAAATCGGCGGTTGCATGCTCCTTCTTCAATGGTGGGCATGGTATCGACTACTATTTTTACACCCTTGAGTGGACCCCCTTATGAATTCCTACTCATGATATGGTAATAATCATTTGATAATATCATTATCATTTTAATTTTTCATTGTTGTAATTTTGAAATAACATATTTGAATAGGTGGAACAACCTCGCGAGACATAATGATATACTGACCGAGCTTGAGGATATCCAGCTAGCTTTAGATCAACAAACTGTAGAGGAGGTTAGTTTATAAATTTCAAAGTTATCAACTTTTTATTCCAGCATTCAAAATTAAATATTAAGCATGCACTAAAATTTATAAATTCGTACTGCAGTTTGTATGGATCCCATATGTGTATCCGAGGATTAAAGAATGCATCTCGATTGAATTTTTGGCCAATCGTAACATCTGGCACATCAAAGTGCCATTGATCTTTTTTGCAACGATTGAGATGCACAACCTCGACTAAGTGATGTGACAGTTCTGGTGTACACAATGTATTCCACCGCCACCCTAGGAACTCGATGACCTGCACAATATCGACTTGTCGAGGAAACTCGAGGAAGATTGACCAACATTTCACAAGAAGTATATCAAGATTTGGCAGCATAGGTACGATTACTTGCCAAGTCGTGAACCATTTCTCACACCAGATTTGGAGACAACTTTCGATTACATGGATTGGTTCAAGCATAAAACCAGTCGTAACTACTACCAGCTTTATAAAGGAGTAGATAACTATAACATCCCGAAATAGGGCCTAGTTGGAATAGTGGTTTCGGGATCACAAATCTGATATCAAAATATTTATTTTATGGTTATTATGAGGCCTAGAATATGAATATATGCATGTGTTAAAATTTCATGAAGAAATTCTAAGTATTAGATGTCCAATTGGAATTAAAGACTAAATTGAATAAATTGCAAAACTTGGATTCTAGAAGCAATTTGTATGAAATTGCTTTAGACTATGAATTACAAGGTCTTGGAGATCAATTTCCCCAAATTCTAAATTTTTAGACAAAAATGGGCTTGCATGGATGAAATTTTAAAGAAAAAGTATGAGGGCATTTTGGTCATTAGACATTTTAATGAAATAAAAAGGGAAAAATAAAGCAAAAATATGCTCATCTTCTTCCCATAGCTGCCGAAATTTGGAGGACACTATAGCTAGGGTTTCTTCAATTTTCAAGCTCAGTAGTAAGTGCTCCCAAGCCCCGTTTTTCATGTTCTTTGTATTTTTGAAATCTCGATAACTTGCTCTCTCCATTTCTACCCATATTTCATGCTAGGGTTCATGTTTGAAAATTTACCCATGCATGAGTTGCTTGTATTTTGATGTATTATGGAGGGATATGAAAGATGAATGTGTATTAAACATCTTTTCCTAGTTGATTTTCATGAGAAACCCTTATAGGGACCATTTTGTAAAAGATGTAAATGTGTGGTAGAAATGAGAAAATAATGGATAATGTGGGCTACCATAAGAAAGGAAAATGTTTGGTTAGGCTTGGGTAAGATAGGAATTGCATGTGTTTCATTAAATGAGCCTAGGGACTAAATCGTAAAGATGTGAAAGGTTAGGGGCAAAACGGTCATTTGGACCGGGGGTAGATATTAAACTTGAAATGTATAATGTAGTGTATTAATAAGTTAATTTTGTTGTTATAGACCCCAAGGAACAAATTACGGAGGTCAATTATGGTAAACGCAAGGTTTCGGAATAACCGAAACACAATCTCGAAAAGAATACCAGGTAAGTTCGGATAATTTAAAGTAAACCCCTAATATACATAATTGTATGATTTATGAACACATGATATTTGCATTTATTGATGGTATGAAAATGCATGAAATGCACCTTTGGTAATGAGTTGTTGATAACTATCTCGGTTGGGGTTAAAAAGGAAATTCGATGGATAAGCCATGTTTTACATGTGAATTGAGATCCTGCATGTGTTGCAGTAAGGATTTAGCTCAGACGGGTATCCGAGATCTCAAATATGGAAAGGAATCTAGCCCAGACAGGTGTTCCTTGAATGATCGAGCCTCCCGAAGAATATATGTGCATTGGATTTAGCCCGGACGGGTAATCTGAATTGGGTTTGAATATAGCGTGGACTGGTAATTCAGATCTGAACTCATTAAGGGTGTTTGTCGTTATAAAAGATTTAGCCTAGACTGGTAATCCCGACATCACCTTACGAGTTCATATAATGAGGGATTTAGCCTGGATCGGTAATCCTGCCATATGATATGAGGTTCGCCAGAGTGCATATATGTGAAATGATCATTGGTATAAATTGACGGATAATGGCTATTCCATCGAGATTTCCTAGAAACTCAACAAGATTTACATGAGATATATATATGTGTGAATGAAATGTTGAATGATGAGCTCATCTAGTTAAATTACATGATACATGATTATGTGACTAACTCAATGATTGAGTGCATGTGATAGGAAATCATTTCATAATGGATGATTTCATGAATTAAGTATGGATGTATGCTAAGTACTCGGTAAGTTTACTTTCTGGTTATTCGAGCTTACTAAGCATGTAAATGCTTACCCTTCTCTTTTTCCCTGTCTCTCAGAGCCCAAGGACTCGAAAGGATTGGAGGACAATTAGAGAGTCAACACACTATCTAAACAAGCTTGGGTATAAAAACTCTGTTTATTTTGTTCAATGGCATGTATAGTATTTTTCAGTATTTTGTTATATGTGTCATTTGATTTGCCAAGTAAAGGCATGTAGAAATATGTTTATCTCTTTGTATATGGCCATGAAAATTGGCTTAATTTAAGTAGGCTATGACCTACGATTTTATGCGTGGTTTTAATTACTAATAATGGGTTGTTATCAATTGGCAATGAGTCACATGAATGAGCCAATTTCGGATGGATTAATGTAACATGGAAACCCATGATACTAAAGAGGAAATAACTATTTATGTATGAAACCAATGATATGAGGTTTCTATACAACTATTTTCATTAAGGTTTTTTACAAGCGTAAAATTATGTTCTCTCTCAAACTTGGTAACCACTAAACACAAGTAGTAGAAAGGGGTGTTTAAAGGCTTGGAAAATAGCCTAATAAGGTTCACACGGTTGGACACACGGGTGTGTGTCTAGGCTGTGTGTGACACACGGTTCCCTCCCATGGGCGTGTGCTATGGCCGTGTGTCCCCTGCACTTAAAATTTTAGCTCAAAGTTGTGCACGGGTAGGCCACACGGGCGTGTGCCATGGCCGTGTTAAAATGACAGTGTCGTCCACGATTGAAGGGCATGGGCGTGCCCCAAGATACACAGGTGTGCGAGTCCACACGGCCTACCTACACGGGCATGTGTCCCTTTATGTTAAGGAAAATTTTTCTGAAGAGCCCAAGGTAAATCGAAGGTGCCCGTATTTGTCCCGCATTGCTTTCTGACATGTTATAGGTCTCGAAAGCCTATACAAGGGACGAGATGTTCATGATTGAAAGGTTTTAAATTCAAATGAAATTTTGTGATCCAAGTTAGTATAATGAAAGTGTAAAGTTCTGGTAATTCCTCGAGCCTTGTCCCGGTGTTGGATTAGGGCTAGGGGTGTTACATTTATTGGTATCAAAGCTACGGTTTAGTCGGTTCTAGGACTACCGTAGAGGATGTTAAAGTTCGCTATACATGCCATTATTTGAATGTTGATAGTGTGACGTCTTCTAATTGTTTAAATTGTTTTAAATTTAGTAAATGTCTTCCAATCAAGCACAAGATGAGTCCGAGGGAGCCGAGACCCATGCTCCAGCTTCCGTACAGCGAGCTGTATCTAGTAGTAGAAGGCTGATGTCAGAAGGCCGAGAAGAGGCTCGAGTTGCCTTCTTTGATATGATGGATGAATGGTTTAGGGATTATCTAAGAAATTGCCCCAATATACCGAGTGCTCCCGTGCCCCCTAACCAAACTGATGAGGATGTTCCACGAGGTATGGCACTAGTGATAATCGGTATAGCCCCGGTAGATAAACTTAGGAAGTATAGGGCTGAGGAATTCAGAGCGAAAGTTGATGATGACACTGAAAGAGTTGAGTTTTGGCTTGAGAAAATACCCGGTGCTAGATGATTTGTCATGCACACCCAATGAGTGTTTGAAGTGTGTTGTGTCCCTTTTGCGGGACACTACATACAATTGGTGGAAAATCGTATCCTCGGTAGTACCGAAGGAAAATATTACATGGGATTTCTTCCAATCAGAGTTTAGGAAGAAATATATTAGCCAACGGTTTTTGGACTCGAAGCGAAAGAAGTTCCTGGAACTCAAACAAGGTAACAAGACTGTAGCAGAATACGAGAGAGAGTTTGTACGACTAAGCCAGTACGCAACTGAATAGGTCCAAACGAAATCGGAAATGTGTAAACGCTTCGAGAAAGGTCTGAATGAGGACATCAAGTTGTTGATTGGGATCTTGGAAATACGGGAGTTCGCCGCATTGGCCAATCGAGCCAAGAAGGCTGAGGAACTTAATAATGAAAGAAAACCAGCTAAGAGAGAGGCTAGAGTTGTGAGTAAGAGGTCTAGCGGTAAAACATTCTCGTTCTCCATGAAGAAAGCCAGGAGCTTGCATGAACGCTCCACTTTGTTAGTGGGATATTTGAGTAGATCGAGAAGCTCTAAGCGACAAGGTCAAAAGTCTTCCTCCCTGATGGTGACTAGTGTGGGGAGTGTAGATGATCAAAAACTAAAGTGTAAGAGCTGTAACAAATTTCACTTTGGAGAGAGCCGAATGAAAAGTGGTGCATGTTTCAGATGTGGTTCTCTTGATCATTTTCTCAGAACAGCCCGAAACGAGCTAAAAAAGATGAGAAATTATCTCTAAAGTCGAATGCTCCCATTCCACAAGGTAGACCTCTGAGATACCCTGGAAGCGCTAATGGCAGTCAAGTTATGATGAGAGACACTGCAAAATCAGAGGTTCGAGCCCCAGCAAGAATGTATGCAATACGTGCCCGAGAGGAAGCCGCTGCTCCTGATGTTATTACGGGTACCTTCTCTCTTTTTAATATAAGTGTTGTTGCTTTAATTGACCCAGGGTCAACGCATTCATATATCTGCATGAGATTGGCGTCCATTATGAACATATCCATTGAACCTAAAAAATTCATCATTAAAGTGTCGAGCCCACTAAGTAGATCAGTCCTAGTTGATAAAGTCTGTAAGAATTGTCCTTTGATGATTCAAGGTCATTATTTTCTGGCTAACCTTATGTTGTTACCATTTGATGAATTTGATGTAATACTTGGTATGGATTGGTTAGCCCTTCATGATGTAACTGTGAATTGTGGTAGTAAGTATATTAAGTTGAAATGTCCGGATGGTAAGATTCTACAAGTCGAATTAGGAGAATTGGGTTTGCGCTGATTGTAATCACGACAATGGTTGCCCGGAGATATATGAGGAAAGGATATGAAGCCTACCTTGCATTTGTATTGAACACTAAGGAAACAGAGCTGAAGATTGAGTCCGTGCCGATAGTATGTGAGTACCCTGATGTGTTTCCGGAGGAGTTACCCGGATTACCTCCTGAAAGGGAGATAAAGTTTGGTATTGAATTGGTGCCAGGGACGACTCCAATTTCCATTGCCCCATACAGAATGGCACCTACTGAGCTGAAGGAGTTAAAAGCACAGTTGCAAGAGCTGACGGATAAAGGATTTGCTAGACCAAGTTTTTCACCTTGGGGTGCCCCCGTGTTGTTCGTAAAGAAGAAAGATGGTTTGATGAGGTTATGTATCGATTATCGGGAACTGAACAAGGTGACTATAAAAAATAAGTATCCTTTGCCAAGGATCGATGATTTGTTTGACCAGTTGAGAGGAGCCACCGTATTCTCCAAGATAGATTTGAGGTCTAGGTATTATCAACTACAAGTTAAAGACTCGGATGTACCAAAAATAACTTTTAGAACGAGGTATGGCCATTATGAATTTCTTGTCATGCTGTTTGGGTTGACGAATGCACCAGCTGTGTTTATGGATCTAATGAATAGGATCTTTCAGCCATATTTGGATAAGTTTGTCGTTGTGTTTATTGACGACATTTTGATCTACTCTAAAGATGAGACAGACCATGCGAAACACCTGAGAATTATGTTGCAGACCTTGCGGGAAAAACAACTGTATGCTAAATTTAGCAAGAGTGAGTTTTGGCTCCAAGAAGTTGGATTTTTGGGTCATAGTTTCAGGTGAAGGCATCCAAGTTGATCCAAGTAAGATTTCTACAATTGTTGAATGGAAATCGCCTAAGAATGTAACCGAGGTTAGAAGCTTTTTAGGCTTAGTCGGTTACTATCAAAGGTTTGTAAAAAGATTTTCCATAATAGCGACTTCGATGACGAAGCTGTTACAGAAGGACGTTAAGTTTGAATGGACAGAGAAGTGTCAACAAAGTTTTGAGAAGTTAAAGACATTACTGACCGAAGCTTCTGTTTTAGTGCTACCTGAACCGGGAAAAGAGTTTGTGGTCTACAGTGATGAATCCTTAAATGGATTGGGTTGTGTACTTATGCAAGATGGCAAGGTGATAGCCTATGCTTCACGGCAATTGAAGCCTCACGAGAAAATTTATCCAACCCGCGACCTAGAGTTTGCTGCTATTGTTTTTGCCTTGAAAATTTGGAGGCAATATTTGTATGGTGAGACTTGCCATATATTCACAAACCACAAGAGTTTGAAACACTTGATGACTCAGAAAGAATTAAATTTGAGACAACGGAGATGGTTAGAATTAATTAAGGATTATGATCTGGTTATCGACTATCACCTGGGAAAGGCAAATGTGGTCGCCGATACTTTGAGTAGAAAATCTCTGTATGCTTTGAGAACCATGGATACTCGTTTGACATTACTTGATGATGGTTCAATTTTGGCCGAATTGGAGGCTAGGCCAACATTTCTGCAGGGAATTCTTGATACTCAGCTTAATGATGACGACTTGCAAGCAAAAAGAACTCAATGTGAGTCTGGTGTTGAGTCAGATTTCTGAATTAGTCCTGATGGATGTTTGATGTTTAGAGATAGGGTTTGTGTACCCAAATACAATGAACTTATTCGGAAGATTTTGCAAGAAGCACATAACAGTCGTTTGTCTGTTCACCCGGGAAGTACCAAGATGTACAACGATTTAAAGAACATATGCTGGTGGAATGGTATGAAAAGAGATGTTTCTGAATTTGTATCGAAATGCCTGGTATGTCAGCAAGTTAAAGCTAAACATCAAGTGCCTTCAGGTTTGTTACAACCTGTAATGGCCCCCAAATGGAAGTGGGACAGTGTTACCATGGACTTCATGACGGGATTACCTTTAACTCCGAAAAAGAAAGATGTCATATGGGTTATAGTGGACAAATTGACAAATTCGGCTCATTTCATCCCGATAAGGACGGATTATGCTCTTGATAGATTGGCCAATTTGTCTGAGATAGTAAGATTGCACGGAGTACCACTATTGATTATTTCGAACAGAGACCCGAGGTTCACTTTGAGATTCTAGAATAAGTTACAAGAAGCCTTAGGTATAAAGTTGAGCTTTAGTATAACTTTTCACCCTCAGACCGATGGCCAGTCTGAGCGGATGATTCAGATTCTCGAAGACATGTTGCGATGTTGCATCCTTGAATTTCAGGGTAGTTGGGAAAAATACCTGCCATTGGTAGAATTTTCCTACAATAACAGATTCCAAACAAGTTTAAGGATGGCACATTATGAAGCCTTGTATTGTAGGAAGTGCCGAACTCCATTGTACTGGATAGAACTCAAGAAAATCGGATTCATGGAGTTGATCTGATTAAAGAAATCGAAGAAAAAGTTAAAGTGATACGGGATTGTTTAAAAGCGGCATCAGATAGGAAAAAGTCATATGTTGATCTGAAAAGAAAAAAAATTGAGTTTCAAGTAGGAGATAGAGTATTCTTGAAAGTATCTCCATGGAAAAAGGTAGTGAGATTTGGTCGGAAAGGTAAACTGAGTCCACGATTTATCGGACCGTACGATATTAACGAAAGAATTGGACTGTTAGCCTATCGTTTGGCGTTGCCACCGGAACTGGAAAAGATTCATGACGTGTTCCATGTATCCATGTTAAGGAGATACCGATTAGACCCCTCTCATGTAATTTCACCGACTGAGATTGAAATTCAACCGGACATGACCTATAGAGAGGAACCGGTTAAGATATTAGTCGCGAAGTTAAACAGTTGAGAAATAAAGATGTGGCTCTTGTAAAAGTTTTATGGCATCGACATGGAGTTGAAAAAGCTACTTGGGAGCCAGAAGGAACCATGAGAAACAAATATCCGAATCTGTTTTCTGGTAAGACTTTCGAGGACGAAAGTCCCTAAGGGGGAGAAATGTAACATCCCAAAATAAGGCTTAGTCGGAATAGTGGTTTTGGGACCATAAATCTGATATCAAAATATTTATTTTATGGTTATTATGAGGCCTAGAATATGAATATATGCATGTGTTAAAATTTCACGAAGAAATTCTAAGTATAAGATGTCCAATTGGAATTAAGGACTAAATTGAATAAATTGCAAAACTTGGATTCTAGAAGCAATTTGCATGAAATTGCTTTAGATTATGAATTACAAGGTCTTGGAGATCAATTTGCCCAAATTCTAAATTTTTGGACAAAAATGGGCTTGCATGAATGGAATTTTAAAGAAAGGGTATGAGGGCATTTTGGTTATTAGGCATTTTAATGAAATAAAAAGGGAAAAATAAAGCAAAAATATGCTCATCTTCTTCCCATAGCTACCAAAATTAGGAGGACACCATAGCTAGGGTTTCTTCAATTTTCAAGCTCAATAGTAAGTGCTCCCAAGCCCAGTTTTTCATGTTTGTATTTTTGAAATCTCGGTAACTTGCTCTCTCCATTTCTTCCCATATTTCATGCTAGGGTTCATGTTTGAAAATTTACCCATGCATGAGTTGCTTGTATTTTGATGGATTATGGAGGGATATGAAAGATGAATGTGTATTAAACATCTTTTCCTAGTCGATTTTCTTGAGAAACCCTTATAGGGACCATTTTACAAAAGATGTAAATGTGTGGTAGAAATGAGAAAATAATGGATAATGTGGGCTACCATAAGAAAGGAAAATGTTCGGTTAGGCTTGGGTAAGATAGGTATGAGCGTAGGGACTAAATCGTAAAGATGTGAAAGGTTAGGGGCAAAACGGTCATTTGGACCGGGGGTAGATATTAAACTTGAAATGTATAATGTAGTGTATTAATAAGTTATTTTTGTTGTTATAGACCCCAAGGAACAAATTTCGGATGTCAATTGTGGTAAACGCAAGGTTTCGGAATAACCGAAACACAATCCGAAAAGAATACCAGGTAAGTTCGGATAATTTAAAGTAAACCCCTAATATACATAATTGTATGATTTATGAACACATGATATTTGCATTTATTGATGGTATGAAAATGCATGAAATGCACCTTTGGTAATGATTTGTTGATAACTTCTCGGTTGGGATTAAAAAGGGAATTCGATGGATGAACCATGTTTTACATGTGAATTGAGATCCTGCATGTGTTGCAGTAAGGATTTAGCCTAGACGGGTAATCCGTGATCTCAAATATGGAAAGGAATCTAGCTCGGACGGGTATTCCTTGAATGATCGAGCCTTCCAAAGAATATATGTGCATTGGATTTAGCCCGGACGGGTAATCTGAATTGGGTCTGAATTTATCCTGGACTGGTAATTCAAATCCGAACTCATTAAGGGTGTTTGTTGTTATAAAGGATTTAGCCTAGACTGGTAATCCCGCCAGATGGTATGAGGTTCGCAGGAGTGCATATATGTGAAATGATCATTGGTAAGAATTGACAAATAATGGGTATTCCATCGAGATTTCCTAGAAACTCAACGAGATTTACATGGGATATATATGTGTGAATGAAATGTTGAATGATGAGTTCATCTAGTTAAATTACATGATACATGATTATGTGACTAACTCAATGATTGAGTGCATGTGATAAGAAATCATTTCATAATGGATGATTTCATGAATTAAGTATGGATGAATGCTAATTACTCGGTAAGTTTACTTTCTGGTTATTCGAGCTTACTAAGCATGTAAATACTTACCCCTATCTTTTTCCCTGTCTCTCAGAGCCCGAGGACTCGAAAGGATTGGAGGACAATTGGAGAGTCAACACACTATCAACTAAACAAGCTTTGGTATAAAGACTCTGTTTATTTTGTTCAATGGCATGTATAGTATTTTTGAGTATTTTGTTATATGTGTCATTTGATTTGCCAAGTAAAGGCATGTAGAAATATATTTATCTCTTTGTATATGGCCATGAAAATTGGCTTAATTTAAGTAGGCTATGAGCTACGATTTTATGCATGGTTTTAATTACTAATGATGGGTTGCTATAAATTGTCAATGAGTCACATGAATGAGCCAATTTCGGATGGATTAATGTAACATGGAAACCCATGATACTAAAGAGGAAATAACCATTTATGTATGAACCAATGATATGAGGTTTCTATACAACTATTTTCATTAAGGTTATTTACAAGCGTAAAATTAGGTTCTTCTCAAACTTGGTAACCATTAAACACAAGTAGTAGAAATAGCCTAATAAGGTTCGCACAGTTGGACACACGGGCGTGTGTCTAGGCCGTATGTGACACATGGTTCCCTCTTATGGGCGTGTGCTATGGGCGTGTGTTATGGCTGTGTGTCCCCTGCACTTAAAATTTTAGCTCAAAGTTGTGCACGGGTAGGCCACACGGGCATGTACCATGGCCGTGTTAAAATGACAATGTCATCCACAGGGAGGCAGCACGGGCGTGTTCCATGGCCGTGTTGATAAGTCAGTGTTGTCCACGGTTGAAGGGCATGGGCGTGCCCTAAGATACACGGGCGTGCGAGTCCACACGGCTCACCTACACAGGCGTGTGTCCCTTTATGTTAAGGAAAAGTTTTCTGAGGAGCCCAAGGTAAATCGAACGTGCCCGTATTTGTCCTGCATTGCTTTCCGATATGTTATAGGTCTCGAAGGCCTATACAAGGGACGAGATGTTCATGATTGAAAGGTTTTAAATTCAAATGAAATTTTGTGATCCAAGTTATTTTACTGAAAGTGTAAAGTTCTGGTAATGCCTTGAGCCCTATCCTGGTGTTGGGTTAGGGCTAGGGGTATTACAACAACATTGCCATAGGAGGCCAAGATACAGGTCTATCAATCCTAGGTCAGGACAACATGTCGCGGGGGGATCAACATCTGCTTCAGCTCAACAGGAGGACTCGATTTTTGTGCAACCTCTCATTCAGTATGGTTTGTATATTTTTATTGCTCACCCTATTTGTCTTACACAAGTAACACAACACGCACAATCATTCCCTGCATCAACACCTTCAGCACCAGTTTATTTTACACAAGCACCGTAACATAAACAATCATTCCCTACATTAACACCTTCTCTAAGGGTATATTTCACATGACCACCACCTATTGTACACACCGATGCTGCCAACAACACCGACGCATCTAGTATCACCAAAAATTCCCATCTTTTATCCGTAATCGGACCAAGCAGCACTATATAGTTATCCACCGATAGTACCATAAACACCCTCAACATCATTGTTCTACTGAAGTAGGTGATCGCCTCTGGATGTACTAACGTCCAGAGTGTGAATACTACTACAAAATATATGGAATTGAGGCAGTGTTCGCAAGTATAGGGGTCAGGTCATAAAATAGTTACAACGAATTAGGTAAGTACTTCGAGGATCGTACCCAAGGGATTGTAGTTTGGGGAAGACTGTTATCAAACCAATTACGGGAAATAATTACTAATCTACTTGAGTCACAAATTTGTAGTGTTAGTATAGAAGCAAGATGAAAATAATATTAATAAACTAAATAAATTGAATTAAACATAAATCTACTCCAAAGTTCATGTATCGATGTCTCCTATCCCTTATTTCGACTACGTGAGTTCCTTTAGCCTAGATCCAATTATTTTACTTAATTAATTATTAAAGTAGGGTTCTAATCAATCAACTAGTCGATTCCCCAGCAGGATCTTCTGGTCTTCCACTAGAATAACAAGCCGACAAGAACTACTTATGTTTTGATCTCATAGTCTAGACCGGTTCGGGGTTAAGGTGTTCACGGCTAGGCCATACCAATTTTGGGTTAATTCCCACCTAAATGACTTCCTAGGGTCGTCAAACCTAAGGTTTAAGTTCTTTCTTGATCCTCTAAGAAACTCTATCCTTCAATCAATTAATAAGATTAGAATAGTTGAAACCATGCGAGATATGTATGACGCATAAATTGATTCTAATCTTTATACAAACATTCAGTTAAACAATGTTAAAGAAAGAGATATAAAGAATAAAATAAAGGAAAAAAGATGCTTATGGATTTATCGATGAAAGCATGGCTCCAAAACAATCTCCATTAGTAAAAGTCTTACTTCAGAATAGGATCTTTTGATTATAAGAACATAAAATATGATAAACCATAAATTATACATATTTTTACCCCATGTTTAATGCATTTTATGGATGATTTCCCATTAGAATTGGTGAATTCGATGCTCCTAATGCTTTAATTTCATGTTTTATACTTAGGAGAGCATAAGAGAGCAAAAGGAACGAGAAACGGACCAAAAACAGAGAAAATAGACCAAAGTACGAAATCAACACAGCCTGGACCTCCTCACACGGGCAGACCACAGGGCCGTGTCAATTTGGCAGGCTCGAGCATGGCCTGAAGTAATCGAACATGGGTGTGTGCCACGGGCGTGTCCCTACTGAGCCCAAGTTGAGTCCAATTTGGAAAAGGCTAATTTTGAGGGCTTCTAGGCATTCCAAAGCCTATAAATACACCCTAGAGAAAGAATAAATGGGAGACATAAAAGGGGGAGTAAGGAATTACTCCAAGGAAGCCGATTGATCCATCTTAGAAGCCAGATTCATCATCAAGACTGAAGATCTCTCCTCAATTCCCCTTCAGGAGCTTTGGGTTTTCTTTATGTTTTGTATTTTTATTTTTCTGAGATGTTTTCTTATTTAGTTATGAACTAAATTTCCTAAATACCTAAGGGGAATGAAACTTAAGACGAATCTTGTAATTATTTTCTGAATTGTATGATAAATATTTAACTTGTTCTTAATTATGTATTCTTAATTCTTGGTTTGATATCCCAGGATACTGATTCAAGATAAGCTCTTATTTAGAGGAGGAATAGACCCTGGCTAAGAGTACATTTATCATAATTAAGCGGAGTTGATTGCGCGCCTAGACATAGGGTGACAAAATTTTTCCAGATTAAGGTGAAACCTAATAAGGGGATCCATAGATCGAGGTAATGCAACCATAGAGTGTTAATTAGAGAAAAGTCTCGGTTATTCAATCTAGGGATTAAACATTATTAGTCTTGAATAGGGATAATAACATAACTTAGGGATCTATATGGAACAAGTTGAATGAATAAATCGTTCGATTTAGAGCCAGAATAACAAGTAAAGTCTAGGTGGATTTTTCCTTAGGTATTGTCTTAAGTCAATCAATTTTTCCCAAATGCAATTTCTCCAATTCTTTTCTCTGTGAGTTCTTAGTTTAGATAATTAGTTAATTAAAACAAAACCCCATTATTCTTAGGCTAGATAATAAAAAGACAGTCATTACTAGTACTTTTAGTTCCTTTGGGTTCTACAATCCGGTCTTGCTAAAACATACTACTGTTCGATAGGTACACTTGCCTACATCGCGATAATAGTTAGTTTCAAGAACGATTAATTATAAATATTTAAAACCTATCACGAAATAACGCGATCAAGTTTTTGGCGCCGTTGCCGGGGAACTAAGATATTAGGAACGCTTAGTTTAATTTTATTATTATTTATTAACTTACTTTTTCCTTCTCTTGGCAGGTTTTTTATAGTTTATAACTAGAAGAAACCCGTCGAGACCATTACTTTTCGATGAAGAAATCGATCGTACAGTTCGTAGAAACCAAAGAGAAATAAGGCGCAGCTTAAGATACATGGAGAACGAGCAAGAAGACAATACTCAACCCCCAACCGAAGAGATGGTTGAAAAGCAAAGCAATCAGCTACCTCCTGCAATTGCGCCTAATCAAAATCCTGCTCCACGCACTATGTATGATTATGCTAAACCTTCTTTAACAGGAATTGAATCTAGTATAGTTAGACCTGCTATAGCTACAAATACTTTTGAATTAAAACCTAACACTATTCAGATGATACAACAATTTGTTCAGTTTGATGGTTTGCAGGATGAAGATCCCAACACTCACTTAGCAAACTTTCTGGAATTTTGCGATACATTTAAAATCAATGGCGTTTCTGATGATGCCATTCGTCTTCGGTTGTTTCCCTTTTCATTGAGGAACAAATCTAAACAGTGGTTGAGCTCGTTACCACGAAGGTCAATTACTACTTGGGAACAAATGACCAAAAATTTTATTAAAATATTTTCCACTGGCTAAAATGGCTAAATTACGTAATGATATCTCTTCTTTTGTTCAGATGGATTTAGAAACACTCTACGATGCGTGGGAGAGATACAAGGACCTTTTGAGAAGGTTCCCTCACCATGGGTTATCGCTTTGGCTCCAAGTACAAATATTTCACAATAGTCTGAATCCTTCGACTCGAGGAATGGTTGACACAGCGGCGGGTGGAACCATCAACAATAAAACACTGGAAGATGCCTATGAGTTTATAGAGGAGATGTCCCTGAATAACTATCAATGGCAAGTCATGAGGACAAAGCCAACGGAAACAGCCAGCGTTTATAACGTTGATTCGGTCACCATGCTCTCTAATGAGGTAGAACTCTTGAATAAAAAGATTGATGGTTTTCTTAATTCTTCACAGGTTCACCCAGTAATGCAGCGCGAAGCAAGTAGCGGTGGAACAAACCATTCGGAATACCAACCTTATGGCCACAGCATGGATAACGAGCAATTAAACTACATGGGTAATAATCCTCGACCTCAAAACAATCCATATAGTAACACTTATAATGCAGGTTGGAGGAACCACCCCAATTTTTTGTGGGGTGGTCAAGGAAGTCAAAGACCACAACATCCTCTAGGCTACCAACAACCACCCTACCAACAGGAAAAGAAGCCAAACCTTGAAGAGATGCTCTCAAAGTTTATATCAGTGTCAGAAACCCGTTTTCAGAACACCGAGACAACACTTAAGAATCAACAAGCATCGATCCAAGTGCTCGAGACTCAGATAGGCCAGCTTTCCAAACTAATCTCTGAATGACCACAGGGTAGTTTACCAAGTAATACCGAACCTAACCCAAGGGAATAGCTCAACACAATTAATATTCAAGATAAAGAGTCGTTGAGCTTGAACCAGAACCGAGGCACGAAACTATGGTAAGCAAAGGTCAAGGTAAGGTAGATTATAATAAAAACAAACCAGTGACTGTCGAATATAAACCTCGTGTGCCATACCCCAACGCGCAAGGAAAGACCACTCAAATGAACAATTTGGTAAATTCCTTAAACTCTTAAAAAAATTACATATTAACTTACCGTTTATTGAAGCTCTATCGCAGATGCCAAACGCATTGAAATTTTTAAAGGAGCTTTTAGCAAATAAGTGAAAGTTGGACGAGGCGTCGCATGTGGAGCTGAATGCAGTTTGCTCAGCCATTCTCCAAAATAAACTACCCAACAAACTAAAAGATCCAGGGAGTTTTACTATTCCTTGCTTAATTGGTACTTTAGATATTAATTATGCATTGGCTGATCTAGGGGCTAGTATCAACATCATGCCTTACAAAATGTTTAAGCAACTAGGTCTCGAGAAACACAAACAGACTAGGATGAGCATTCAATTAGCAGATAAAACTATAAGATTCCCTAGAGGTATTATTGAAGATGTGCTAGTTAAAATCGATAAATTTATATTTCCCGTTGACTTTATTGTTCTAGACATAGAAGAGGATAGCAACACTCCCTTAATCCTAGGAAGCCCCTTTTTAGAAACTGCTAAAACTATTATTGATGTTGGCACAGGTGAACTCACACTCTAGGTGGGAGACGAAACAATCACCCTTCAAGCTTGCAATTCTGGCAACACATTAGGGATTGAAGGTAATTATTTAAACCATCCTACTAAAACTAACAATATGGTGCAACCTACTTTGCAGAAAATGAGTCTGAAGGAAGCACACGAGTCATTCTCAAGAAATAGTAGAGGACCTGTTCATGAAGATCGAAGACTACAAATCGGGGAACTTGATGAATGGCGAACACACAAACCAAGAACACCCGACAAACTGAAACTACGCCAAAACGAGCCCGATACCTCTCCAAATCAACTTAAGGTTGGTGGTAAGGTCTTATTAAATGCCATAGATCCCCATATCGTCACTACCACACCGAATGAGGAAATCCCTCTTAGGGTACTCAGTATTTTTCCATTCGGTATGGTAGAGGTGAGTCATCCCAAGTTCGGCACTTTTAAGCTAAACAACACCCGTTTATAACCTTATTTTGATGAGATTGATAGCAGGAATGAGGAGAATAAACTCCTCAAACCACCATGATTATTCAAACGGAGAGGTAAGTCGAGCTTAGACTATAAATAAGCACTTCTCGGGAGGCAACCCGAGCACTAACAATATTAATTTCTTTAAATTTTGGTATTTAACTCCTAACTTACTAATAGAAATCTTGAATACAGGTGTTTTCACAGAGACACGGCCAAGCACACGGGCGTGCTTAAGGCCGTGTGAAAACAGGGCAAGGATTTCCCCAACACAAGCTACGATAAGACGCCGCGGCCGTGCGACATGGCAATGGTCAAGCCTGCCAAAACAACACGGGCGTGCAACACGCCCGTGTGGAAGACCCGTGGTTGAACTTATTAAAACAGCACGGGCGTGTGACACGCCCGTGTCTAACACCTGTGGTTTAACCTATTAGATTGACACGAGCGTGGGGCTTATACACACGGGCGCGGGAGAAGCGAACGAAGCTAGACACGGTCGTGCGACATTGCCGTGTGAACCCATACGCCCGAGGAACACGGCCCTGTACTAAATGTCAGACGCGCCCAAATTTGAAATTCACGAATCACACGGGCTGATATTAGGGAACACGGGCGTGTGCCCTGGCCGTGTGGCCCAAAATCTATAAATACCCTGCACTATTCACTTTCTTCCCCATTCAAAAAACCCTAACCCTAGCCGCTGCAACTCTACACGGCCTCCCTGCCACGCACCTCCACATCTCATCACCAGTCCCACCTCGCGAACCATCCAGCGATGAAGATGTTTAAAAACATTTATTTATTATTTTATATTTTTAATTTTTATTAAAACTACTTTTTATTTTTATTTTTTTATTTTTATTTTTAGCAGATTTTAGAATTTTATTTTTAATTATCAATTTCGGTTTTTCTTTATGAGTAATTATTCTTCCTAATATCCCCTATAAAGTTCCTGATTTTATCACAGTTATATAAAGCTCTTAAGCTCATCATCACTTAGGAACTAAAACTCTACCGGGAAAGGTCCTCCATGACTGCCATGTACATAAAACTAGAAATGCAACTAGAATGTCAAAGTTGTCAAAGACTATGGTATGTTGTAAATTGGTACAGGTATGTACATAAAACCCGTGCTTAATGAGCTCGATATGTGATGAATCCCTCGGTAAGGTTCTGATTGAGTAAGTCTGGTTATGAGATTTATAATGACATTTATGTTAGTTTACTTCAAGTTAATTGTACATTAAATGTGAGTTTATAATGCTTATTATTTGCATGGGAACTTACTAAGCTTTATAGCTTACTCCCCTTTCTTTTCCCTTGTCTTATAGTGTCTCCAAGCTAGCTCGAATTTGGGGATCATCGAAGGCTCCATCACACTATCAACTTATTAATTTAGGTGCCAAAGAATTTAACATTTTGAGTTATTGCATGTATAGGGAGTTGGTTATTTTGTTATGTGTCATAGTTGATTTGGCCTAATGTGTTGGCTTATATTGGTTGATAATTCATTTTGTAAATGGCCATATGAAATTGGCTAATATTAGTTTAAGTATTTATACATATGATGAGGTTTTCATGGATATGGAAGTTTGTATGATTGAAGTTGATAAGTATGTGATTTTTGTATGTGGTAAATGGTAGCATGTGAATGATGTGTGGATGTCTTGATTGTGGCTGAATTGGATGGTTGTAATTGCTTGGATTGGTGTTATGTTTTGTTGTATAGGTGTATGCATAAAACGGTGACAAAATGGCTTGAGAAATAGCCTTGTTTTTGTCCACACGGGTAGACACACAGGCGTGTGTCTAGGCCTTGTGTAACACACGGCTTGCCCCATGGGCGTGTGTTCTGGCCATTTGTCCCCTGCACCTTAATTGTTGCCAAATAGAATGCTCAAAATTGAGCACATGGGTAGAGACATGGGCATGTGTCTCAACTGTGTGGATGATACGGCCTCAGGCATGGGCGTTTGCCCTGGGCATGTGAAGTCTGCACCTATTTTATGAAAAATTATGAAAATTAAATCGAACACACGGCTTAAGGACACGGGCGTGTGTCATGGCCATGTGACTTCAATTTGTTCTTGGATGACAAATAGAGAGTTACATGGGTTAGGGACACGGGCGTGTATGGCCACACGGCCTGCCCACACAAGCGTGTCCCAAGCCATACGGGCGTGTGGCCCTTAAAGCATGAAAATTTTCTAAGTGTTGTAAAATTTTTTGAAGTTCTCATTTTAATCCTGAACCGCTTCCAATGCATGTTTTGGTCCTCGTAGGCTCGTTTTAGGGATGATGTGAATGTATGTGAAAAGTTTTAAATTTGGATGGAAATTTACATCTTGATTTTATATGTTTGCTTGTGTATAACTCTGGTAATGCCTCATACCTTATTTCAACGCTGGATATGGGTAAAGGGTGTTACATTTAGTGGTCAGAGCTACGGTTTAGTTGATTCTCGGACTAACGTAGCATGTGTAAGAATCTAGCTATACATGCCATAAATGAATTGTGATAGTGTGATGACTCCTGACAATTTTAATTTTTTTTTCATATAGTAAATGGATCCTAATCGAGATGAGGCTGATGACATTGAAATTAATGCGCCGGCTCCCTCTCAAGGGGAAGCACCATCTGATAGTAGACCCTCAATGATTAGTTAAAGAAAAAGGGGTAAGGAAGCCTCTCTCCACATGATAAATGAGTGGTATATGGAATTTGTTCGAACAAAGTCGAATGCCCAACCTTTTCCACCCCCACCTAATTCTCAACTGGTTCCCGCAGCTCCACAAGGTATGGAATTTGTAAGAATAAATAAGCCCCTATTTGATAAGATTCGAAAGCATGGGGGTGAATATTTCAGAGCTAATGTGGATGATGATCCTGAGAGAGCTGAGTTTTGGCTCGAGAACTCCATCAAGGTATTTGATGAGTTGGCTCGAGAACTCCATCAGGGTTACATTGGAATTCTTTCAAGAGGAGTTCCGAAAGAAATATATTAGTCAGAGATTCATCGATTAGAAATGTAAGGAATTTCTTAAGCTGAAACAGGGTCGTATGACAGTGATCGAGTATGATCGAGAATTTGTCAAACTTAGCAAATACCCTCGAGAGTGTGTTTCCACCGAGGCAATCATGTGCAAGAGATTTGAGGATGGATTGAACGAGGATATTCGTGTGTTAGTTGGGATCTTAAAACTGAAAGAATTTGTGGTATTGGTCGAGCAAGCCTATAAGGCCGAAGAGTTGAATAAAGAGAAGAGGAAAGCTGAATGTGAAGCTAAAGATTTGATGAAAAGACCGATGAGTAAGTCATTTCCATATCATTAAAAGAAATCTAAAGAAATGTACTCCCGCTCAAATTTTTCAGCTGGGTATTCCCACAGAGACCGCGGGAAGCAACACTCGAGTTTTAAATCTCAAGCCACTTCAATGGCAAGTGTGGGTAATGTGAGGCCTAACATGTAATACCCCTTACCCGTATTCAATGCCGAAACAGGGTACGAGGCATTACCAGACTTAAACATAAACATTCATATAAAACCAAGATATAAATTTCCACTCAAATTTAAAACTTTTCATAAAAATTCATATCGTCCCTTAAACGAGTCTACGAGGCCCAAAACATACATTAGGAACGATTCAAGACTAAACCGAGAACTGTAGAAACTCTTTGGAGACTTAGAAAATTTTCATCATGAAACAGGTCCACACGCCCTTTTGGTGAAGGGACACGCCCGTGTGGCATATAACACGCCTATGCTTTTGGCCGTGTCCATATTAGGGTGCATTCTATTTATCATGTCATCATCAAATTTAGGTCACACGACCAAGTCATACGCCCGTGTGCTAGGCCATGTAGCACACACGGCTGAGACACACGCCTGTGTCTCTACCTATGTGCTAAATTCTGGACTATTTTTTTTGCCTAAATTATGGTGTAGGGGACACATAGCCGGATCACACGCCCATGGGGCTGACCGTGTATCACATATGACCTAGACACACACCCGTGTGTCTATCCATGTAGACAAATACAAGGCTATTTTCCAAGCCATTTTGTCACCCTTACTTACACACATTCACACAATATCACATGGCACAAATCATAGCATATAAATGCCTTCAAAAACAACTACAATCAAGCAATATCGTATCATTTTCATACCATCAACTATCATGCATTATAACATTAGGCCTTGCCAAATCATTCCATGCTAAGTTTTCACTCAAAGGGCATTAACATATGAATAACTCGTAACCATCATATATCAAGCAATTATAAACCACATTGCAAAACATTGACATATGCACATACATACTTATATGGACTTACAACCATTTAGCCAATATAAGCCAATTTGCATGGCTATGAATTACATCCAACCTTTAGCCATCACAGGCTAATACATTTAGCCAAATCATAATGACTCATACACCAAATGACTAAGTCCCTATACATGCCATAGACTTAAAATACTTTCATTCACTTATACCCAAATGATAGCTTGATAGTGTGATACAATCTTCGACGATCTCTAACCCAAGCTAGCTTAGTGACCCTATAAAATGAGGAAAAGGGAGGGGTAAGCTATATAGCTTAGTAAGCCCATATGAAAATAATAATAAATTTATTAACATGTTTTCACCAATTCTCACAATATGATCTCAAGGTAATACAATCATAATTACACATAATTCCACTATTTACTTATGTTCATATCAATCTGTCCATTCGAGTCATAATTACTAAATTATTTATATCTAGAGCTATGGAATAATTTTTCAAGAAACTAAACTCGAATATATTCTTACCATAAAATTTTCAAAATTTTTAGTTTAGCCAATAAGTACAATTTATTCTTTAAAGTCACCCCTATTTTGTTGTTTGACAATTCCAACCCCTCCACTAAAAATTAAGTATCTCCTCATATGGGATTCAGATGATGTTCCCATTTGTTTCTTTTAAAAATATACTCATTAAGGATTTTAAACATATAAATTATAACCCATAATTATTTTTTTATAATTTTTAATGATTTTCCAAAATCAAAATAGGGGATTCTGAAATCATTCTAACTCTGTCTCACAAAAATTCAAATATCTTATAATATGAAAATCTTTTGTTTACACCGTTTCCTTTATATGAAAATGGACTCAATAAGATTTAATTTCATATCTTATTCAACCTATAATTAGATTTGCACCATTTTTGGTGATTTTTCAAAGTCACACAACTGCTGCTATCCAAAACTAGTTTATTAGTAAATTTCACTCTTTCATGTTTTCTTTATAGTAACTTTCATTGTAACACTTACTCTATATCAATCTTACCAAAGTTTGATCACATATCGAGCACATTACTCATAGTTTACACACACGTACCTGCACTCATTCATCACATAGCCATATTCAATTACACCTAGTCATTTCCCATTGAACACATCGGAATAATAATGGATACTCGGTGGCCTACACATAGTACCACCCTTGTAGTCAAAGCTACCTTATTCACAAAGCGGCCTTCATATAGAACCACAATTGTGACCAAAGCTATCTTTCTTCACAAAGTGGCCTACACATAGTACCACACTTGTGACCAAGCTATATCTTCTCAAAGTGGCCTTCACATAGTACCACACCTGAGTCACTACTGACATGTCACTTGTATCCTATTATGTTCCTAATGTTCAACCGAGAAATTTCTCACTTTTCGATACTTGTCAATTTCATTCAATATTCAGCCACATTTCATAAAACATAATAAAATGTGATAACATAAGTAAAAACGATGCATTATTTACATACAAACTTACCTCAAAAGCAAAATTGGTGAAAATGACTTATTCGTTAATTACTTTTTTTCCCTTATCTAGATCCGAACCTTGTTTTTATTGATCTAAAACATCACAATTAACTTATTTAATCATTATACTAATCAAATCAGCCCAAAAATCATATTTTTTAAATTTTACATTTTACCCCTAAATTTTATCATATTTACACTTTTGCCCCTAGGCTCGTAAAATGATTTTCATTCAATTTATTTGTACTTTAAGCCTACCTGAACAATTTCCTAATTATAAAAGCCCAAAATTTCCATTAAAATACACTTTTATGATATATTTTATAACTTTTACAAATTAGTCCTTTTTAGCATTTTCACCGTAAACTACTTAGTAAAAGTCATTTCTCCAACCATAACATGCATAATCTACCAGTAGACATAAAAATGCAAAAATTTTTAACATGGTTCAAACCCTAGACCTTCATCATAACTCAAATAAATGGTAGAAATAGGTAGATCTTGTTACAAGGATTTCAAAAACGTAAAAATCATTAAAAACGGGGCAAGAACAGAATTACAATCGAGCTTGGAAGCTTGAAAAACCCTAGCCATGGTTTCCCCTTGTGAAATTCGGCCATGGGGTTGAACATGGACAAAAATTGGCTTTTAATTTTGTTTTTAATTCATTTTAATTACTAAATGACCAAAATGCCCTTAATCAAAAACTTTGGGAAACATGCCTAACCATGTCCATTTTTGTCCACCAAGATAATCAATAGTCTAATTACCATATAACGACCCCTAAATTAAAATTTCATAACAATTGGACACCTCTAGCATGTAGAACTCAACTTTTGCACTTTTTATAATTTAGTCCTTTTAACTAAATTGAGTGTCCAAACGTCAAGATTTTCAAACAAAATTTTAACAAAACAACACCATAAAGTTTTAGACTATAAAAGTATAATAGAAATAAACTTTACTATATTGGATTTATGGTCCCGAAACTACTGTTTCGACTAGACCCAAAATCGGGCTGTTACATAATAGACCTGAATGTCAACATTGAGGCAGACGTCATCCCGGTGAGTGTAGAATGAATGACCAGGCTTGTTTCAGGTGTGGCTCCCAAGAACATTTTATCCGAGATTATCCTGAAATGGCTGAGAAAGAAAAATTTTAGAGTGCAAGGCCGAGTAATACTACTAATAGGGGTAGGCCACCAAGGAATACCGAAAATGGACCTAGTAGTAATGTGTGACAAAGGATATAGCTGTGAGATCCAAAGCTTGAGCACTTGCTAGAGCCTATGCCATCCATGCTCGCGAAAAAGCGACATCTTCCAATGTTATCAGTGGTACTTTTTCTCTCTATAATACTAATGTAATTGCATTGATTGATCCTGGATCGACCCATTCTTATATTTGTGTGAAATTGGTGACTAGTAAAGGCTTGCTTGTTGAGTTTACTAAGTTTGTGATTAGAGTGTCAAAGCCTTTAGGAAAACATGTATTAGTTGATAGAGTTTGCAAGAATTGTCCCTTAATGATTCGAAGTCACTATTTTCCGGTTGATTTAATGTTTTTGCCATTTGATGAATTCGATGTTATTTTGGGTATGAATTGGTTGACATTGCATGATGCCGTAGTGAACTATAAAAGAATGATTATTAAACTGAAATGTGAAAATGGTGAAACTCTTCGGATTGATTCAGATAAGTCGGGTGAGTTACTTGTTGTGATTTCTTTGATGTCTTCCAAAAGTATGTAAGGAAAGGTTGTGAAGCTTATCTTGCTTATGTGTTGAATACGAAAGTGTTCAAATTGAAGTTTGAGTCAGTGCCGACAGTTTGTGAATATCTGGATGTGTTTCCAAAAAAATTGCCTAGGTTACCACCAGTTAGAGAAGTTGAGTTTGGTATTGATTTAGTATCAGGGACCTTGTCGATATCTATTACTCTGTATAGGATGGCCCCGACTGAATTGAGAGAATTGAAAGCTCAGTTGCAAGAGTTGACAGATAAGGGTTTTGTGAGACCAATTTTTTCTCACTAGGGTGTTTCTATATTATTTGTAAAGAAGAAAGACAAGTCTATGAGACTCTGTATCTATTACCGTCAGCTCAACAAGGTGACTATAAATAACAAGTATCATTTACCGAGGATTGATGACTTGCTTGATCAGTTGAAAAGGGCAACAGTATTCTCGAAGACTGATTTGAGATCTAGCTACTGCCAGTTGAGAGTTAAAGAGTCGAATGTACCAAAAACTGCTTTCAGGACAAAGTATGGGCATTATGAATTTCTTGTTATGCCTTTCGGACTAACAAATGCACCTGTTGTTTTTATGGACTTGATGAATCGGATCTTTAGACTGTATTTGGAAAAATTTGTGGTTGTGTTTATCGACAACATTCTGATTTATTCTCGAGGCAAGTCCGAGCATGCTAAGCAGTTGAAGACTGTATTGTAGACTTTGAGAGATAAGCAGTTATTTGCTAAAATCAATAAAAGTAAGTTTTGGCTCTAAGAATTCTAATTTTTGGGACATATAGTTTTAGGTGATGGTATTCGAGTTTATCCAAGTAAGATTTCGGCTATTTTCAATTGGAAACTGCTGAGAAATGTATCTAAATTTAGAAGCTTTTTGGGCTTAGTTGGTTATTACCGACGATTTGTCAAAGGATTTTTTATGATCGATGCTTCTATGACCCAGCTGTTGCAAAAAGATGTTAGGCTTGAATGATCTGAAAAATGTCAGCAAAGTTTTGAGAAGTTGAAAGCATTATTAGCTGAGGGACCAGTTTTAGTACAACCTGAGCCGGGAAAAGAGTTTGTGATTTATAGTGACGCATCACTGAATGGATCAGGATGTGTGTTGATGTAAGAGGGCAAAGTGATAGCTCATGCCTCGAGACAGTTGAAACCGTACGAGAAGAATTATTAGATGCATGATTTGGAGTTAGCCGCCATTGTGTTTGCTTTAAAAATTTGGAGACATCATTTGTACGATGAGAGATGTCATATCTTTACTAATCACAAGAGTTTAAAATACTTGATGACTCAGAAAGATTTGAACTGAAGGATTACGAGCTAGTAATTGATTATCACCCGGGTAAGGCAAATGTAGTCGCAGATGCGTTGAGTAGAAAGACGTTGTTTGCTTTAAGAGTGATAATACATGATTGACTTTGTCTGATAGTGGTTCGATCCTAGCTGAGTTGAGAGCTATACCGTTGTTTCTTCAACAAATTTGTGAAGCTCAGAAATGTGACAGTGATTTGCAAGCCAAAAGAGTTCTTTATGAATCAGGTACTGACTCAAATTTTCATATAAGATCCGATGATTGTTTGATATTCTGAGGCAGAATTTGTGTACCAAAAAATGATGAACTTATTCAGAAAATTCTTCATGAAACACATAATGGTTGTTTATCTGTGCATCCAGGTAGTACAAAAATGTATAATGATTTGAAGAAATTGTATTGGTGGTCAGGTATGAAACGGGATATTTCAGAGTTTGGTTCAAGATGTTTGATTTGTCACCAAGTGAAAGCCGAAAACTAAGTGCCTTTGGGTTTACTTTAGCCAGTGATGGTACCTAATTGGAAATGGGATAGGATTACGATGGACTTCGCAACTGGTTTGCATTTGACTTCGAAAAAGCAAGATGTTGTCTAGGTTGTTGTTGATAGATTGATGAAATCGGCTCATTTTATTCTGGTACGTACTAATTACTCACTTGATAAGTTAGCCAAATTGTACATTTCTGAGATTTTGAGATTGCACGGGGTGCCTATGTCCATTATTTCGGATAGAGATCCAAGGTTCACTTTGAGATTTTGGAAGAAGTTACAAGAGGCTTTAGGTACAAATTTGAACTTTAGTACAGCATTTCATCTGCAAACCTATCTGAAAGGATGATTCAGGTACTCAAAGATATGCTCTAATGTTGTGTTCTTGAATTCGAATGTAGTTAGGAAAAATATCCACCATTGGTCGAATTTGCTTATAACAACAGTTTCCAGTCGAGTATAAAGACGACACCTTATGAGGCATTGTATGGCCGCAAGTGTCGAATGCCTTTGTATTGGATCGAACTTAGTGAGAAAAAAATTCATGGGGTTGATTTGGTCAGAGAAACCGAAGAAAAAGTAAAGGTAATTCGTGATTGCTTGAAAGCCGCTTCAGATCGACAAAAGTTATACGTAGATTTCAAAAGAAAAGAGATTGAATTATAGGTAGGTAATAAAGTATTTTTGAAAGTATCTCCGTGGAAGAAGATTCTGATATTTGGCCGTAAAGGCAAGTTGAGTCCACGTTTCATTGGGCCATATAAGGTTATCGAAAGAATAAGGCTAGTGGCATATCAATTAGCTTTACCAACAGAATTGGAAAGGATTCATAATGTGTTTCATGTGTAGATGTTGCACCGTTATCGATCAGATCCCTTACATGTGATTTCTCCATCAAAGATCGAGATTCGACCAGATACTACGTATGGTGAAGAACCGATCAAGATATTAGCTCGGGAAGTTAAACAGTTGAGAAATAAGAGTGTAGCCCTAGTGAAAGTGTTATGGCAACGAGGGTTGAAGAGGCTACGTGGGAACCCAAAGAAGCTATGAAAAAATAGTACCCAAACCTATTTTCTGGTAAGATTTTTGGGGACGAAAATCCTTAAAGGGGAGAGTTGTAATAGCCCAATTTTGGGCCTAGTCGGAACTATGGTTTTTGGACCACAAATCTGACATAGTAAAAAAAAATTACCACATTTTGATGGTCTACAATTTTACAAAATGATTTCGTGAAAATTTCGTTTGAAAATTTTGACGTTTGAGCACTCAATTTAGTAAAAAGGACTAAATTGTAAAGAGTGCAAAAGTTTAGTTCTACATGTTAGAGGTGTCTAATTGTTATGAAACTCTAAATTGAAGGTCTTTAAATGGTAATTAGACCATTTTACTTTAAGTTGGACAAAACTAGACATGAGGTAAGAGAATTTTAGTGTTTTGAGAAAATGGAATTTTGGTCATTTGGTAATTAAATGAATTAAAAACCAAAAATCAAGACAAAATTTAGTCCATCTTCTTCATGCTTAGTTGAAATTTTAAAAGGAGACATAGCTATGGTTTTGCCACTTTTCAAGCTCGATTGTAAGTCCATTCTTGCCCCGTTTTTAATGCTCTTTACATTTTTGAAGTCATTATCACTCAATCTATCTATTTCTACCATTAATTTAAGAGACGATTGAGGTCTAGGGTTTCACCCATGTTAGATATTTGTGTATTTTGATGTCTAATGGTAGATTATGCAAGTTTAATGTTAGATAAATAACTTTTTCTAGGTGATTTTTGATGAAAATGTCAAAAGGACCTATTTGTAAAAAGATCTCAAAGTGTGCATAAAAATGTGATTAAATGGAAAATGTGAGCTGTTATAAGCATGAAAGAGGTTCAACTAGCTTGGGTCATGATGAAATTGAATAGATTTCACTTTACGAGCCTATGGACTAAAATGTAAATATGTCAAAGTTTAGGAGTGAAAATGTAATTTTTTCCATAATGTAAGTTTTGGACTAAATTGAGTAATGTGATTAATAAATGAGTTAAATTTTCTATTATAGATAAAAAGAAATGAGGTTCGGAACTAGATCGGGGGGAAAAACAAAGTATTTGACAATTAGGTTCATTTCCTACTATTTTTGTACCAAGGTAAGTTCTTATGTAAATAATACATTACTTTAATTATATCTTAAATGCTTTACTACTGTATGAATTATAATCGGCCATTGAGTGTGTTCAACAAAGTTACGTTAAGCGTGAAATCCCGATTGAACATTAGGAATAGATAGGATACAAATGTCATGACATTAGGGTTACCGAGGCTATGTGTAAGACCATATCTGGGATATGGCATCATTATTAGACTACGTGTAAAACCATATCTAGGATATGGCATCAATACGAGATTTTGTGTAAGACCATAGCTGGGTTATTACCATCAATATGAGATCCCATGTAAGACCATATATGGGATATGGCATTGGTGTAGTACTTTATGTGCGAGATACCCGAGTATCCTTTAATATTCCAAGTGGTTAAACAAGAAATGCAACTAGAATGCCAAAGTTATGAAAGACTATGGTAGGCTGTAAATTGGTATAGGTATGTACATAAAACTCATGCTTCATGAGCTCGATATATAATGAATCCCTTGGTAAGGTTGTGATTGAGTAAGTTTGATTATGAGATTTATAATGACATTTATGTTAGTTTACTTCAAGTTAATTATACGTTAAATATGAGTTTATAATGCTTATTATTTCCATGGGAACTTACTAAGCTTTATAGCTTACTCCCCTTTCTTTTCCCTTTGTCTTATAGTGTCGCCAAGCTAGCTCGGATTTGGGGATCATCAGAGGCTCCATCACACTATCAACTTATTAATTTTGGTACCAAAGAATTTAAAATTTTGAGTTATGGCATGTATAGGAACTTGATTATTTTGTTACGTTTCATAGTTGATTTGGCCTTATGTGTTGGCCTATATTGGTTGATAATTCATTTTGTAAATGGCCATATGAAATTGGCTAATATTAGTTTAAGTATTTATGCATATGATGAAGTTTTCATGGATGTGGAAGTTTGTATGATTGAAGTTGATAAGTATGTGATGTTTGTATGTGGTAAATGGTAGCATGTGAATGATGTGTGGATGTCTTGATTGTGGCTGAATTGGTTGATTGTAATTGCTTGGATTGGTGTTATGTTTTGTTGTATTGGTGTATTCATAAAAGGGTGACAAAAGATGTAATGGAAGATTATGGTTATATGGTTAAGCACACTTCGTGTGAGCTTTCTCGAGTATCTGATGAAATTCTAGATGGTTCAACGGGCAAGAAAAAGGATTGAAATGGTAAGCTTTCAAATGGAATTATGTTTATGCTCACGAAAAGGCTGAATGAATCAAATAATATATTTTTACATGGTAATGACTTATCATATGGATGATTCAAAAGAGTTGTGTATAAATGCACTAACTTGTGTATTGATGATGATGCATAGGCTTGTGCCAAGCTTGTGGTTGGGTTACATTATTCTTATATTTATTGTTATGTGAATGAAATGGTAAGTTATTTTTTATTTTCTACGAACTTACTAAGCATTAATTGCTTACATAGTTTCTTTCCTATGTTTTTATAGATTATTAGAAGCTCATCGGAGATCTATCACACTATCCAACATAAATATAGGTAGCATTTGAATGTTTTGGCCAAGGTTAAAATGGCATGTATAGGTGGACTTGTAATGGTATTTAGTTGAATGTTTAGTTGATGATTGGTATGTATAAGTTGTGTAAGTAAACTTTGTTGGTACATTTGATGCCTTGCTAGTTTGTGTCATTGTGGTTATCCTATGTTGCATGTTTTTAATGGCTCAAATGGTATGTTTTGAATTGGTATGATTATGGTCAAGTTATGGCATGTTTTGGAAAGTATTGAACTGGGTATTGATGTTTGAAATTAGGTAAAGTTGATATGTTTAGGTAAGTTTTGATGACTGCATTTGAGGTTCGTTTGAATGACATATTGGTTAGTTAAATTAGGATTTTTTGAATGGCAAATATATGTATGTTTAGGTATAGTTTGATGCCTTGTAAGTGTGCACATTTGGTTCAAATGATTATGCTTGAATTGGTGTTGGACATGGTTTGATTTTAGGTAAATTTGGGTCCACATAGCCTGAGACACGGGCATGTGACTTAGCCATGTATGACATATGGCCTACCGACACGACCGTGTGTCATCTGAGAGTTCCTTTGTATGCAAGTCAGAGAGTTACACAGCCTGGCACACGGGCATGTGACATAGCTGTGTGACCCTACTCAGAGAGTCACATGGGTGAGGACACAGGCTGGGACATAGCCGTGTGTCCCCTGTTTTAAAATTTTGTGAATTTTCTTAGATTTTCCAAATGATTTCAAATTGGTCCCGATTTGTTTCTAAAGTATTTTTAGGGCTTCGAGGGGTCGATTTAGGGACGATATGTATGTGTATGTTTGGTTTATGACATGTTTATGTTATTTAATGAAATTAAGTATAAATGTTTCGATAGTACGATAATGCTTCGTAACCCTAATTCAGCGACAAATATGGGTTAAGGGTGTTACATACTCATTTTGACATGCATCACATTAAACATATATACATTTTAAGATAATTTGGAACTTAAAGCTATGAAACATAAAAGTGGGCTCTATCACTACACATCGGATACACAGATCTCCAGCACACCAAATGACCCAAAGAGTCAAACATTTTCCAAAGTGAAGCATAAAAATAACATTCTCCAACACACTAAACATGTCCTGTTTGTAACACCCCTTACCCATATCCAAAGCCGGGACAGGGTTCAAGGCATTACTGGACTTAAACATAAACATTCATACAAAATCAAGCCATAAAATTTGGACAAAATCAAATTCATCCATACATGTGTAAACTGTCCCTTATATGGGCCTACGAGGCCCAAAACATACATTAGGAGTGGTTCGGGACTAAACTGAAAACTTTCGGAACTTTTACTACACTTAGAAAATTTTCATACTTTGGAGAGTCACACGCTCGTATGGGTAGGCCGTGTGGTCACACACGCCCATGTGGCTTGGGACACGCCTGTGTCCTCAGCCCGTGTAACTCTCTGACTATGATGTCAACAACTAAATAAGGTCACACGGCCAAGTCACACGCCCATGTGCTTAGGCCGTGTTGTGAATTAAATTCCAAAAATTAAGTGCAGACTTCATACAGCCTGGGCACACGCCCATGTCCTAAGGCCGTGTCCTTCACACGACTGAGACACACGGCCGTGTCTCTACCTGTTTGTTAACACTAGGCAATCTATTTTGCATTATTAGGGTGCAAGGGACACACGGCCGGATCACACGCCTATGGGGTAGACCGTGTGTCACACATGCCCGTGTGTCTAACCGTGTGGACAATTTCTAGGCTATTTTCCAAGCCATTTTCCACCCTTAAACACTTACATACCTACACTCACTTCATGGCATGCAACATGGCACATTTGGCTACTCAAGCATTCACATTCATGGTTAAATTATGACTTGGTAATGTCAACATATCACCTATTCAACCTATCATGCTTTTTATATGGCATTCCACACCAATTTCATATTTGTCTATCATCTTTGCTAACCTACTTTCAAGATACACATTTGAACCACATCTATTGTCATACACATTAATCATATTTCATACACCAAACATACATGCCATCCATCACACTCATTAACCATAAGCAACCATAACCGCATTAAAGTATAAGCACATTTGCATGCTTGCACCAATAATTAGGGTTACAACCCAAATAATCAATATGAGCCACCTCTCATGGCCATATACAAAATAATCATAATACTTTCATGAGCCAAATCATTTGGCTAATCAATATGACACATAACAAAAAGACCAAGTCCCTATACATGCCATGCTCAAAATAATGAAACTGTTATACCAAATATTCAATTGATAGTGTGATCGAGTCTCTGACATCCTCTGATCCTCGAGCTAGCTTGGTGACACTATAGAAATGGAAAGGAAAGGTGGTAAGCTTTGAAGCTTAGTAAGTTCACATGCAAATAAAATGCAACTTAAATAAGTATTAATCATACATTTAATACAATGAACATAACCTTCCATTTTATCAAATCTCTTAAACTTATTCATCATATATACATACATGTCCTTACCACAAGTTCATCATATCTCATGTCATTCTCATGAATCCGATGTACATACCTATGCCCACTTGCACATAATAACTTACTTTCTCATCTTTGACATATTCACCAAGATTACTCATTGAACTTCCTTTAAAACTACCCATTAGACACTCGGAATCCTATCGGATAAATCAGAATCCCGCGCCTAAATGCCTTATATGTAGCCAATGCTACCTCATATCACATATCACATGTTGCTCGCTTTCGAGCTACTCACGGGTCTGCTCACATAGGCTTTCGGGTATTCGCAACACATGCCAGACAACCCAGCCACCGGTAGAATATACGAGACCAGTACCCGGAATGCCAAAACATGTGTCACATACATCATGAACTCAGACCACAACTCAATGAGTTTAGATGTCATATATATCATGAACTCAGACCACAACTCGATGAGTTCAGATCCCATAGTTCCTAGTGACATGTCACTTGTATCCTAAACTATTCCTAAGATTCAAACGAGATTCTTCGATACCACATTTCTGTCGAACTTGCTCGTAACGTCGATTTTAATACTCATAGCACTAATCACATATTCATGATAAAATTTAGGCAATAAACACTTGATACAACAACATCTCAAATATGTAAGTACTTATGATAAATGCAATATTAAAGCATTTAAAGTAGGGTACATGTTGCATTATTTGCAAGTGAACTTACCTCGGTGCAAAATGATAGAAACAAGCCTAATCCTCGTAAACTTTGTTTTTCCCCCGATCAAGACTCGAATCACATTTTTCTTGATATATAATGCCAAATTTAACTTGTTCAATACACATATTGCTCATATCGACCCATAACACATACTTTGGTAAAATTACCTTTTTACCCCTAACTTTTCACTTATTTACACTTTAGTCCTTAGGCTCGTAAAATGAAATACATGCAATTTCTTTGTTACCCAAGCCTAGACAATTCATATTCTAGCTCATATCAGCCCATATTTCACATTAAACCACATTTCTACTACCCATTTCTTCAGATTTTACAAATAAGTCCTTTCTAGGTGTTTTCACTAAAAATTACTTAGTAAAAGATGTTTATCACACATCAAACACTCATATTCCTCCATTATTCTCACCCACCTCATGCATACCTAAATCATAACTTTATATACCATTTCAATTCATTTATAGGCAACCAAAACATGCCAATTCATGTACAAATCATACCATTTAAAATCCATCCATTTCACTACTCATTTAATGACTATAAACTAGCTCAAAAGTATACCAACTTTGCATGATTCATTATTCACTACTTACTTACTAAATCATACACCAATTTATCAATCTTTGCCAAACAATATGGCATCCAAACATCAAGCATTTAGCCAACTAAAAACATTATTTCAGTAACACCCTTAACTCGTATCCGACACCGGAATAGGGTTACGAGGCATTACCGAACAATATATCTCATTCACATACATTTATACATTCATAGTAAAAATCCATACAAACCATGCACAATGTCCTTTATAAGGCTCTACGAGACCTTAAAACATGCTTAGAAGTGGTTCAGGACTAAATCGATAAAATTTAAAAACTTAGGGGAACTTAGAAAATTTTCCAACATTTAAGGGTCACACACCCGTGTGAACAGGCTGTGTGCCTCACATGGCCACCAGACACGCCGGTGTCATGGGCCATGTGAAAACAGGGCATACATACTGACTTGTACCACACGGCCGGAGACACGCCTGTGTGCCATGGCCGTGGGAAAATTAGAGAGGTTACTGACTTGGGTCACACGGCCAGCCACACGCCCATGTGCCAGCCTATGTGTCTCACACGGCCAATAGACACACCTATGTGTCTAGTCCGTGTCAAAACTGTAAGGTATACTACCTTAATTCGAAAGGGTACCCCGGGGGAAACACGGCTATGTAACATGACGGTGTGTCACGCACGACTGAGACACACGCCCGTGTCTCTGCCCGTGTGGACAAAAATAGGCCATTTGTAAATCCAATTTGCCACCCTTCTCCCAAACACACCTAGCAACCAAAATGATACCATTTCCACACACTTATAGGCAGTCAAAAAAACCAATTCACACACATATCGTACCATCTAGCATCAACCATTCCATCTACTCAATTCCATATTCAAAACCTACCAAATCATTATGCCAAAATCATCACAACTTATATAAGTTCCTTATAAATTAATTCACCATATTATCATCTAATTTATATCACAAAACACATCATTAAACTTTATCAACAACTAAGGCCAACATACCCAAATCAAGTCAAGATATATAAGGCATTATGCACGTCAGTTAGGCCAACTTAAATGACCAAATACATACCAACATTTTCAACCAAAAGTAAGCCAAATCTCATGGCTTAAATCATAATTCAAAACATATCATCAACTCACTAGCTTATACATGCCATAAACAATATTTGCAAGCATCCAAAAATACCAACAAGTAGTCGATAATGTGATAGTGATTCTCTATGATCCCTGATGTCCGAGCTAACTTCAAAACTCTATAAAACAAAGACAAATAACACACAGTAAGCTTCATAGCTTAGTAAGTTCGTACTAAATATTTACTCAACAGTTCATAATATACAAATTATCAATTAATAAACACTTAGTAAGTCTCATATCATCATCCGATTCTAATCCATGACCATTTATCATAAATATACAAATCCATCAAGATTCATACATATAGTATCAACTACCACTAGGTATCGTACGTACTTGTACTTTCTCGAATTTATTTTAATACATTTTCACCTATCCATTCGAAAATCTTTCAATACTCAAAGAACTCGTACACTTAGTGCCAAAATGATTAGCCTAAGTTATAACGATATCGCACACTTAGTGCCATCACATTAAACCGAAGTTATCTCAATATCGCACACTTAGTGCCAGATATAGCCGAAGCTATTCTAATTCGCACGCTAATTGCTATTTATAGCCGAAGCTATCTCAAAAACGCACAGTAAGTGCCAAACATAATTGATTCATCGCCGTACACAACTATCATTTCATTTATATAATTTATGCAATATTAAAGCATTAAAAGCATAATTGTAACAATGTCTATCACGTACGAACTTACCTCGTACTAGGGATAAACAAACTGGATCAACTATTCGTCAATTTTTAATTTTCCTCGATCTAAATCCAATTTCTTTCGTTCTTGATCTATATACATTCAAAATTAACTCTTTTATTCATCAACACATTCAATTTAGTCCACAAACACATATTTGGTCATTTTTTCTCTTTAGCCCCTAAAGTTTCACATTTATTCAATTTAGCCCCTATTTCACAAATACACAAAATTCATAAAATTGAATAAGATCCATGCTTAGCCAAATTACCATAGTGCCCCTAACTGTCCATATTTCGCATTTATTTCACATTTCAACCCTAAATTTACAAATTTCACAATGTAATCCTGTTTAAGCGTTTTCATCAAAAATCACTTTACAAAACATGGAAATCTATCAACAATTATTCATTTTCAATCATCAAAATTCTAAAACATCAAGCTATCATCAATGGCACTTCATGAAATCATTAATAATTTCAAAAATTAGGACATGGGCTAGCTAGAACACGAAGCAAGGATCATAAAAACATAGAAATCATCAAAAACCAAGCTTAAAACATACCTCAATCAAGAATACAAAGGGCTGAACCCTAAAATTCTTCAAATAGTCTTTGTTATTTTGATTTTCGGTGAGAAAGATGAACATTCACACTAATTTTTATGTTTTGTTTCATTAAATATACATTAATACAAAGTTTACCATTTTACCCTTAGTCATTAAACTATTTAATCATCGAATATAAGGCCATTCATGTCAATTTCCACTATCAATGGTCCAATTACATCATAAGGACCTTCATTTTAATCAACCATGTCAATTGAGCACATTTAGCATATAGAATGCCACTTTTGTATTTTATGCGATTTAGTCATTTTTCCCAAATTGAGCTATTAAATGATAAAATTAGCTCACGAAATTTTCACACATATAAATTCACATGCTGTAAACACCAAAAATAATATTAAAATAATTTTATGACATTGGATTTGCGGTCTTGAAACCACTATTCCGATTTAGCTAAAACTAGGCTGTTATAATTTCCAATTAGGTCATTATACACCATCAATAACTAGTCATTTGTGCATCTCAAAACCATACCAAGATTACCAAGTTCACAAGGCACATATATACATCACATACCATATTGCAATTCATACTATAAGCCAAATACCATTCCATCATCAACATTATTTTCAAGCCAACTCTCATGGCTAAATCCACAACTCAAAATATACCATAATAACTCTAACCTATACATATTCATCAATGGCAACATTCAAAATCTTCAACAATTTTGCAAATTAGTCCCTGGGCTAGCTAGTACTAGCTGCAACAATCTCAAAAACATAGAAATCATTAACAATCGAGCTCAAAACATACCTAATTGCTAGAAAATGGAGGTGCCAAATCATAGCCCTAGTTTCTTCAATAGAATCAATTTTGGTTTTCTATTTGGAGAAGATGAATACCATTTATGAATTTTTTTTATTATAATTAACCTTAATATACTAATTACAAAGTTAACCTTAATATTAATTCAATATTTCAATAATGCCAAACCAAATATCATCCACTAACTCATTATTGGGCTATTTACCACATAAGGACCTAAACTTTAAGGTTCTATAGCTATTAAACACCTTTAGCTAATAGAACAACACTTAAGCATTTTACACGATTTAGTCCTTTTTCTCAAATTGAGCTATTAAACGATAAAATTAGCTCATGAAATTTTCAGACATGCATACAATCATGCTATAAACACATAAAATAATATTAAAATGATTTTTTGAACTTGGATTTGTGGTCCCGAAACCACTGTTCCGATTTAGCTAAAACCAGGCTGATACATGGAGGATCCAAGAATGGCATGTCACTACATTAAATCATTAACTTTAGATTATTTTTTGAGCAAACAAAATTAAATCATTTGTCATTCAAGACTAAATAAAATATTACGCTTTTAAAATCATAAATACTTAACTGTAATTTCATTAAATTCATAGTTTCGTATCATAAATTTGAATACAATTTTATCCTTGAAAATTAAACATCCTGACATCAACCCCCGTGTCATGCATAATACAAAACACTAGAAATCTCACGACAAAAATTGTCCTCTAGCATAGTCCAAGCACTTCCTTTACTTCAACAGTAAGCTTGAGAAGGAAAGGTAACTAGGTAAGTTAAAAAGAACTTAGTGAGTTCCAGAAGAAAACATTCCAATAGTCATTAACAATTTAAGCAATTTCTTTGAACTCAAACACAATCACACAATTCGCCAGTTGGTGAGTATCAATCACAGATAATCTGTACACTAGTTTACTATTCCTTTGGCCTATACATTATGCCCATTTGACCTACAGACCACCCTCTTCATGTTAGCCACATACCCAGGTCCTTTTTCATAGTCATTTCATTTACTTCATTCATATTTCTTTGTCATGATTTTTCAATCTAGTTTGCAGCATACTCTTGCCCTACCATAGGCTACATGACAATTTTCACGTATCACGATCTGCCAGTTCAATACTTATTCCATTGAAAGCATCACCATGATTTTATTTCCATTTTTTTCCTTGTCAGAAGCAGCGGGTAGTGGCTTAAGCATGAATAAGGGTTCTTACGCTTTAATATCGACCTACCATCACCAGACTTATGACTTTAAATGACCATTTCAGGTACAGACATTTCATCCCTTTAGAATATGAATACTTACCTCACACAAGGTATAAACAAAGCTATTACACACACACGTGGAAGTAAGAAAGAACTCACCAAAAAATGTAACAAGTCTAAACAGCAGGATCTTTGCCCTTATCACAGAGACCTTCAAGATTGCCTTGAGCTAAAATATGGATGGTTAAATTTATCAGACCACCATTCCAGAAACTAAACATGTTTCTAAGAAACATTATCATAAAACCCAGAACTAGAAAGTTTCCTTCCTTACACTCAGCGCTAATATCACGTAAATAACCATGAAAATAACCTAGGGTTTATCCATAATTACCAATGAGCTAAAACAAGCGAAGACATTGGCTAAGTTCAGTGACCCCAACTCAAGTAGATTTTTGATCTTAGGTTTTCAAAAAGAATAAGTGCAAAGAAAATTTTGAAAGAAGATGAATGCTAAGAAAATGTGACGATTGTTCAAGAAGTCACTACTTGCTTATACATCTTAACACGGAAACTAGTTTTAATGGAAAAGTCAAATCATCCCACTAACCTTTCCTCGTTTCCCGTAATAAGTACTTTCATAATAAATTATAATCTTATCAACTACAGTAACTTAGTTCCATTCTAACCAGATCTCGTTCAACTAACTAAATAGTCTTACCAAAATGGTACTAGTTCTACTAAACTACGAACTTTAACAAAAATGTCTACCTCAGTGGCATGGCATATGCTCCACAAAAGAGTTCGCCAAACCATTGACTCACCAAAATGCAAAATTCATCGATTAGCACATTCACAGAATCTTATACTTGGCCATATCTAATACCTTACTCCCTTTTGATTCACTCTAAGCATCACATCTTAATAAATAGTAATCGAGTATTAGGACTTCGCCAGACGGTCTGTTACACGAGTGATCCAAGCAAAGCATAAAGTCTAGAAAGGGACTAGCAAACCTTGGATAAAAAGGCAATATGGGAATTTGTGTGGGCTTAGTGATATTATAATGGATGACTTCGCCATTGTTATAAGACTTAATTTTCCTCATGTTTATAATTTATATTTTGCGAACTAGTAAAGCTATGAAAATTAAAGCTTGATTGATTTTGTTAATTTCCTTTCAATATGAATAAAATACCATGCAATATCATTCTCCCTTATATGTGGGCTCATCTTTATGTATTTAGAATCTTACCTGATTTAAACATTAAACCCAAAAGGTTTGTATTGTACTATTCTGATGAAATTAAACCGAGTTAGCTGAAATTCTGGCAAAATACTTGTATGTATGACCCCCTATATGTGTTTGTGAACCATGATAAGTTTATAAACCCTTGTATGAGGAACCCAAATAAGTATGTGAATCCATGTAAGTAGGACCCTATATGTAACAACTCATTTTTAGTCAAATCAAAAAAGTGGTTTTGGAACCACAAATCTGAGGTCAAAAAAATTATTTTATTATTTTAATATTTACAGCATGATAATATGATTGTGTGAAAATTACGTTAAGAAATTTTATTGTTTCATGCTTAATTTAATAAAAAGGACTAAATCGCGTAAAGTACAAAAGTGATGTTCTAATAGCTTAAGGTATTAAATGGCTATGAAATTAAATAGTTAAGGGATTTATGTTGCAACTAGCCCATTGTTATTATGAGTGGACAAATATGGCTATTAATTATGTAATACCCCTCACCCATATTCGTCTTCGGAACAGGGTTGCGGAGCGTTACCAGAATTTTCAAAATATTTTTTAGATAATTCCTGTAAGTTACTATTTATTGACCAAGATCATTTAAAACATCCTTTAATTGGACCCTCGAATTCCATTACGAGCATCAGAATTGAGTCGGGACTTACTCGGAACCTCTAAGAATTTTTCATGAATTTTCAAAAAATTTTCTAAGTTATAGGGCTCACACGCCCGTGTGACCCTAGGACACGCCCGTGCTAGAGGCTGTGTTCAACCCTGTGTAACTCTCTGACTTGTGCACACGATCATTCCACACGCCTGTGTGATAAGCCGTGTGGTTAAATAATTCAATTCGAAATTAGGTACAGGTGCCCATGTGCCTGCCTGTGTAAACAAAATAAAGCCATTCTTAGCTTCATTTCTCACCTAAAATCACACCCATGACCTGCACTTGAATCACACATCCAAATACCAACGATTTCAAGCATTCAAATCAAGTCAATTTCATCATTCATCATGGCATATCATTTCATGCATACATGTCTATAATCTTACCTTAGTTAAGTCTTCAAGTTAGACATTGTTTGGTCAACTTCTTAACATATGTGTAGCTACCATAGTTTGGCATTACAAGTATATTAAAACAAACCATTACTAGCCATTCCAATGGCTAGATTACAAGCACCATTTACATTTACATGCCAATATGGACAATATATCCTATACATGCTATTACAACCATAATTGATTTACCATATTGTACCGACATTGGCCGATGAATAGTGTGAGTGATCTTCGCCAAGCTTCCAATCCAACGAACTTTCGATTTACTATAAAACAAGGAAATAAAACTAAGTAAGCATAAAATGCTTAGTAAGTTCGTATAACATGGTACTTAACTTACCATTCATTCTATTTTGAGGTAACTATGTAAGGCGTATTCAATCAACTTGACCTCAAGCCCTACACACATCCTTTGCCCTTGTGAGTTATATATTCCATAATAACATCAAAACATATATGGCTCAACAATAATCAAGTTTCCATACACATATGCTTTCCACATCATATATTCATTTAACATGTATAAATCATCTCTTTATATTACAAGTATAATTTCATAATAGTTCATCTCGGGTTTAGATTATTTCATATCAAAACTTTACCCATATTACTTGGAATATCAAGGTCATGATTAGTACACTCAAGGTCTACAAGTCCATAATCAAGAATGAACATATATTCATCAGATAAAATCCATGTACAAATATCAGCGTCACATGTTTTCATATATCATTTGTCATGTATCATCATTTTCTTGTATTTCAGACGGATACGTCTAATAACTCATTTTATCATTCATATCTTCTCATGTCTGGAATTGTCACCGTTGAATTTATTTGGAATATCAATAGATACGCAGGTAATGCACTCGAGGTGTATGAATCAAAACCCGTCAAATCATATCCAATGGTACCCATAAGGTACTATATCAGAGAGTACACACTCGAGCCACACATGTATACAACAAGATTACCAGTCCAGGCTAAATCCTTTGCAAGCATTATCATTTAATTTAAACATTTTCATTTATCGGGCTTGATTAGATATGTAATATTTTCACATATTTATGACATTTATACAATTTACATAAACACAATCAATGCAAACATGTAAAAAAACACAATTTAGTTACAGAACTTACCTCGACAATGTTTGTGTACATAAAATCTACTGATCCAACATTTTCCTCTTTCCTCGTTCTAGCTCCGAATTTGGTCTATCCGGATCCAATTTGGCCATGAAAGTTTCTTCTCTCTCACCTAGGGTTTCATGGAATATTTTGGGGAAGAAGATGATAAAAATAATTTTTATTTCTATTTAATAGTTTATCATCTTTTAATAATTTTGATTTCCAATTTAGTCTTTAGACTTTTTCTTATTTTCCATGGACGAGTCATCCAAAAATATCTACATACTTTTTATTAATTGTCTAATTACCATATAAGGACCTTAATTTTTTAATTCCATAGCTATTTGATCCTTCTAGCTACTAGAATCCAACTTTTTCTTTTTATGCGATTTGGTCCTTCTCGTAATTAAACACAAAATCGGTAAAATTTTCTTATCAAAATTTTCACATGACATTTCAATCATATTACGGACCATGTAATAAATAAAAATAAATTTTATTTTCGGCTCGAATTTGTGGTCTTGAGACCACTGTTCTGATTTTACTGAAATTGGACTGTTACAAATTAAGTGATTTTAATGGTTTATTACTAAGGTTAATTTAGTAATTTATGAAATATGATAAGTAAAAATAAAGAAAACATTTTGTTCATCTTTAAACTCATATTTCTCCACCGAAAATACAAGAGAAAAACCTCCATGGAAGTTTTCTAGGGTTCAGCCACTTCATGGTTTAATTGTAAGTTCATTTTTGTCCCATTTTTAATGATATCTATGCTTTTGAGATCGTTGCAGCTTAATCTAGCTAGCGTAGGGACTAATTTGCAAAACTGTTAAAGGTTTAGGGTTTTGATGTTCATGAAATAGCATGTGTTTTGATGTTTAACGGTAGAAAATGTATGCTTGTTGTTAGATAAATAACATTTGTAAAGTGATTTTTGACAAAATTGTCATTTAGGGATTAAATTGAGAAATGTTAAAACTGTGGTTAAATTGTGAAATAAAAAAATATGGGCTGCTAGGGACTTAATTGAAATTCGACTAGCATTGGTATAAGTTAAATTTCATGAATGTGTATTTTTATGTGATAAGAACTAAATTGTAAAAATTTTGAAATATTAGAGGCAAAAGTGTAAAGTTGTCTTATTGTGTATTTTGGATTAAATTGGATAGAATGATAATTAAAAAAGTTAATTTTGATTACATTTAGATCAAGAAAAATAAAATTCAGATTTAGATCGGGGGAAAAACAAAGTATCGGACTAATCGACTTATTTGCAATTTTTGTAATCTAGGTAAGTTCGTATGTAATAAGCAGTATTATAATTATGTTTTAAATGCTTTGATATTGCAAAAATTTTGAGTACGACCCTGCAGATGCATTCGACGACAATTTGACAAATATGAAATCTCGGTTGAACCTTAGGAATCGATTAGGATGCGAATGACATGTCATTAGGGATTATGTGATTTGGGTGCTGGTCCGTACTTCCTACCGGTGGTTGAGTTATCCGGCATGTGTTGTGGATACTCGTCAACTTGTGTGAGCAACACCATGTAGCTTCGTCATGACCGTCAGTGTGAGCAAACCTATTGATAGCTCGAGAGTGAGCATCATATGTGATATGAGATTGAGATAGCTTCGGCTATATGTGTGGCACTTAGGGTGTGAGTTTCCCAGGTATCCGATAGTATTTCGAATGGTTCAACGGGTATATCGAAGATATGAAATGGTGAGAAATAGACAAGTATTAGTAAAAGTATGTATGGAAACTACTTAAGCATCGAATCCATGGAAGTTATGAGTTTATGGTTAATTATGTGATTGAATATATGTTAACATTGTGGTTAAATGTTTATTGTATGTTATGTTCATATTATGAATGGTAATTGAATGGTGAGCTTTACTTATTATTTTCATACGAGCATACTAAGCTTTATAGCTTACATGAGTATTTTTCTGTGTTCTATAGTGAAATCAAAGCTAGCTCGGATTCAGGAATCGTCGGAGATCTCATCACACTAACAAGCTATCACTTTGGTACTTTTGAATCTGTGTTTATGGTTATATGGCATGTATAGGAGGTTGGTCTTTTTGATTTATTTTAGTAATGGATTTAACTTTTTGTGTTGTCTTGTAAATGATGATGGATGTATTATGATTTTAGCCATGTGATTTGTCTTGTATTTGGCATGTTTTGCTCATGTATATATATGTGTAATTGATCATGTGAAGTGTGGTTGATTAGTGATAGAAGATGCTTTTTTTGAATAGGCATTATGGATATCAAATGGTTGAGTTTTGAATATTGATATGCTAGTGAATTTAGGCAAACTAATACATGTTTGAAAGTGACCATTAGGTGAATTATAAATGTGAAGTTAGGTATAAAATTGAATGGCATATTGTGGTAGTTGTGTACCTTGTATATGCTGGTATTGAAATGGTATGATTTATGATTGGTTGAGGTTGGATGAATGTCTATTTATGTCATGTTTGGTGCCATTTGGTTTGGTGTAGGTGTGTACAAAATTGGGTGGCAAGATGGCTTGGTAAATAGCCTATTTTTGTCCATACAGGCAGAGACACGGGCGTATATCTCAACCATATGTGACACACGGTCAGGTTACACGGTTGTGTGTCCCCTAGTGTTGAATTAAAAATCAAGTCAGTATGCTCCACATGGCCTAGCACACGGGCAGTGACTTAGTCGTGTGGCATAAGTCAGTATACCCTATAGGTTTGTCACGACCTATCACTCGGCCTGGCACATGGGTGTGTGTGGTCATTTCGAAGGGCACACAGGCATGTGGTTGGCTGTGTGACCCAAGTCAGAGAGTTACATGGGGTCGGACATGGGCTAGGACACGGCTATGTGATCCCATTTTGAATGTCCACACGGCTTGTGACACGGGCGCTTCTTTGGCCGTGTGAGACACACGGCCAGGCCATACAGGCGTGTGTCCCCTGTAACTTTGTAAAATTTTCTAAGTTTTCCAGAAATTTCATAAGTTATCGGTTTAGTCCCGAACCACCCTGAATGCATGTTTAGAGCCCCATAGGCTCGTATTAAGGACAATGTGAATGATTTTAAATGATGTTTATTTGAAATTTGTGAATGTATGTAAAATGTATGTTTAATAGTATAATAAGTTTGGTAATGCTCCGTAACCCTATTCCGGCATTGAATACGGGCGAGGGGTGTTACACCATTTGTTTGCAAACTTTGACATGCCTGTGAACCTTATAATATATGTGAACCTTGGAAGTAAAATTCAATGTATTTGTGTACATCTATCTGATTATGCGAACTCTGAAAATCTCTTGTTTGACTTCATACTATGTTACTATAACGTGAAAACCCTTTTCCCTTATGTAGAAAATATCGTGTGTTCACTTGTCTTAGGTTCTATGTTTATGGGTATGTTATTCCGCTGCACTAAAATGATTTAACTCATGCTTTATGTTGAAATTTTGTGGTGTGATGGAGGTTTTGTTGGGAGTTAAACAAAGAGTTACTCGTGTGCTGGCTAATGTAGCACACCAGATTTGGGACAATCCGCCTCGGTCGAATTTAGGGTTTTACAATAATAGTTATATATACTAGTAGTACATTATATATTACTTATTACAGTTTATTGTTTATTATTGTACTAGTCGAAATATGCTCTAAGTCCCTATACTTTTCATGCATTTAAAAGTTAACCCTCCTATTATATTATATAATGTTATATCATATAATATAATATATTAATAGTTTATATATATGCATCGATAATTAAACATTATAATATCATATAATATTATATCTTTTATTATAATCTATATGATAATAATATTTATATATGTATTAATATTTTTAGTAATAGTTATATATTATAATCTTATTTTATGTATTAGTAATATACTAATTTAGTAAATCGATTTAAGGTTAAGTTAAGTAATCAATTTTAGTTTTGATAATAGTTATACAATATATTATTATATTATCATTAAAGTTTAATTTTATACATTTTAATAATTATTATTTTTATATATTTATTATACATATATAATTATAGTATTAAAAATATTTATATTAAATTAATATTTAAAAAATTATTCCACTTTATAATTTAACATAAAAAATATTATTAATTAGTTTTCTTATTAATAAAATTATAATATAAATATGTAATACTTATGAATATATTTTTCAGAAAAATAAAGAATTGTCATTTATTTATATTTTAAGTAATATCATAGAATTATTTAATTATTAATGTCTGTTATGGTTCCTCAATTATAAAGTCAGGCTTTGAGTTGGATTTATCTTGGGCTCGAGTCAAATTAGTCTAAGAATCAAGTTTATTACAGACTTGAATTTTCTTAGGCTTGAAGTTTCTCGAGCTCAGATTTTCTCAAACTCGAAATTTTTCAAATTTAGATCGACATAAACGAATTTTTGAACTCTAACCTGTTTTACCAGCTCTAGTATCCTCATAAAACTAACTTAAGATGAAATGCAATTATCCACCAACACTGGCCAAAAACAATAAAAGTTAGTAAACGTAGCAAGCGAGTTACTTCCTTATCAATGCGTCGGCTCATTATTGTGCTAAAAATTTCTTGGTTGAAATGAGTTAAAACAAAAAAAAAGGTTCATTAAATTCGTCTCTTCTTCTTTTGTGGCATTGAAATTGATATGCATGTGATAATCACACATCTACAAGGTACAAAACTATATAATAAATATATTTATTAAAAAATTAACATAATTAATAAATAAATATATTTATAAAAGGAGAGAGATTTGTTTACATTCCTTTTATAGATTATGCATGTGCAATGCCCCAAGACCCGACCTAGAAGCTTAGACCGAATTCTGAAGGTTACATTGATCACTGAAATGATCGTAGGAAAATTTTACAAAACAAATTATCTCAAATCCATTACAAACACCTTTTTCTCTTTAAGAACCAAAACATTTAATCATTTATATTTCAACTAGAAAAATTAAATTTAAGTTTAATTTATGAACAAAGTAAGATTTACGAGAAAAATCCAAAACAGAACTGTAACAGCCCGATTTTGGGTCTAGTCGGAATAGTGGTTTTGGGACCACAAATCCAATGCGAAAAAAATCATTTTTATTATATTTTTATGGTCTACAATTTTACAAAATGATTTTGTGAAAATTTCGTTCAAAAATTTTAACGATTGGGCACTCAGTTTGGTCAAAAGGACTAAATTGTAAAAAGTGAAAAAGTTGAGTTTTACATGCTAGAGGTGTCTAATTATTATGAAATTTTAAATTGGAGGTCCTTAGATGGAAATTAGACCATTCATAGTGAGATAAAATTTTAAAGTTTTAAGTGAAGGGCATTTTAGTAATTTGGTTATTAAATGAATTAAAAGCCAATTTTTGTCCATCTTCAAGCTATGGTAGAAATTACCTTGAAGAAACCATGTCTAGGGTTTTTCAAGCTTTCAAGCTCGATTGTAAGTCCGTTCTAGTCCCATTTTTAATGATTTTTACATTTTTTTAGATCCTCGTAACCTAATCTATCAATTTCTACCACTAATTTTAGATATAATCAAAGTTTAAATTTTTACCCATGATGGATATTTGTGTATTTTTATGTTTAATGGTAGAAAATGCATGTTAGATGTTAGATAAACAACTTTTGCTAAGTGATTTTCGATAAAAATGTCAAAAAGGACTTGTTTGTAAAAGTTATGAAAATGTGTGTAAATGTGTGAATAAAATGAAAATGTGGGCCGCTATCAGCATGTATAAGGTTTGGTTAGGCATGGTATTGAAGAAATTGAGTACATTTCATTTTACGAGCCTAGGGACTAAAATGTAAAAATGTGAAACTTTAGGGGCAAAAATGTAATTTTTTCCATAATGTGATTTTTGGATGATTTGAATAGTATAATGATTAAATAAGTTAAATGTGATATTATATATCAAGAAAAACGTGGTTTGGAACTAGAATGGGGGAAAAAACGAGTATTTGACGATTAGGTCTTTTTCGCCATTTTTATGTCGAGGTAAGTTCGTACGTTTAATAAGCATTAAATTATATATATGTATTAATGCTTAATTGTTATATTTGTTATAAATGCTATATTATTGAAATGAAATGTGAATATTATTGAGTACGGTACTACAAAAATGACCGATAGAGATTCAGTACGGTGAAAAATCTCGGTTGAACCTTAGGAATAGTTTAGGATACAAGTAGGAAACCATGTGTTATGTGATCTATATGAATCCGAGTGCTAGTCATGTACGTCGTACCGGTGGCTGTGTAGTCCAGCATGTGTTGCGGATACTTGACAGCTTGAGTGAGCAACCCGTGTAGTTACATCTTGACTGACAGCTTGTGTGAGCAGGCCCGTGATTAGCTCGTGTGTGAGCCCTATGTGTTATGAGATATGAGGTAGCATTGGCTACATATGTGGCACTTATGTGCAAGACCTTCCGTGTATCCGATAGTATTCTAAGTGTTCAACGGGTAATCCGAAGAGTATGTCAAAGATGACAAAGTATGTGACTATGTTACGAATTTGTACAAGTATGTACATAAGTTTATAAGATTTGATTTCACGATATTGTGAGTTCATGGTAAATTCGGTTGGCAATTGTGTAATTGGCTTTTGGGCCAAAATTAAGTTATGACATAGTATGTTTTATTCGCACAATATGTGATTTATCGGATATGAGAAAAAGAAAAGATTGGCATAAATGCCTATTAAAGTGATTATAGAAGAATGAGGAGATATAAGTTTTAAACATTGAAAGATGTTAAAATATATGCTTGAAAGATGAATACTAATGAGTAATGCTCATGTTTATTATAGGTTTTGAAATGATTGGTTGATTATGGATATCTGTGTTAATGGAGAGATTACAACTGTTAGGCTAATGTTAAAAACATGTTAAACTATGTTTGTAAATTGATAAAGTAAACTATGTGATTGAATAAGTTATAATCGTGAGGATTGTAGCAATTTATATTACCTTGTGTTTATATTATTAAACTTGGTAAATGATTGGTAAGAGTTGCTTGTTATTTTCATACGGACTTACTAAGCTATATAACTTACCCCCTTCCTTTCTCATATTTTATAGTGCAGTCAAGCTAGCTCAGGTTGGACATCGCTAAAGATTCTATCACACTATCAAGCTATCATTTTGGGTATTAATGAATTCAAGTATTTTGAGTTATGGCATGTATAGGGACTTAACTTGTAACACCCTTAACCTGTATCTGTAACGCCCCAAAAATCCCGAAATCCAAAAATCTCAAAATCTTGAATTTTTCTTTTTGTTCTTAATAATTCTAGTTAAGTGCTAATTACGCAAAGGTAGGTCTTGGTCAAGGTTTGAGTTCGAATTAAGGGGTAGAAGAAATTATAAGTTAATTATTAAAAGAATCAGGGTTGGCAAGTAGTTGGGCTTTTAAATAAAGATAGGGGAAAATAGCAGCAAAGAGCCTAGTAGAGAAGTGGCTAAGTGACGCCACTTAGAGTGTAGGGAGGTGGCATTAATAGCTAGCAAGGAGGTCCAAGGTTCGAATCCTAGCTTAGTGTTTTTAGAAGTTTGATTTTGACCTTCTAGAAGGATGGAAGTGGCGTGAAAGTGGACTCCAAGGGAAGTGTTCAGGAGAGAAACTTAAGGAAATGATCAACGGGTTATCAGGGAGAAAAACAAGGAGATGATAAGGGAGAAGTGATGCAGCCGAATGGGGAATTGGGCATGGGAAAATTCGGCTATAAGGCTTATAAAAAGGTGTTGAATGCTAAGGTATGAAGCTAATGACTGAATTTCCTTCACCCTGTTACCAGAAACTCTTTTCTCTAAAAGCCGAAAACCCTCTGCCTTTCATTTATTTTTCTCCTTCCATATGTCGAATTCTATTATTCCTCTACCTCATTGATGACTTTTATTTCTTTTTCCTTGGAGCCGAATAACCCTCTTTTTCCATACAAAATCGTAAAGGGCCGAACCTCTTTGGCCGAATACCCTTGGTGTAATCACTACTCCTACTTTGGTCAAATCTAGTGTAAGTGTTGTTCTCCCAATCAGTTTCTTTGCTAAGTATCGAATATTGTCTCTCACTCTTTCTAATCAACTATCGTAGGGAATTAGTATCGGATCTCGGATCTTAGCTCATTGTTGAATTGCCCGTTAGGTGTTGCGGTTTTGGTAAGTATTCCTCATCCATTAGCTAAGGTTGGCTGAATAGCCATGGTAAGGTAAGGGGACTTGTGTTGGATATGAGTCACCTGTTATTCTAGTTTTAATAGTTACGATTGGTGCAGATCTAGGAGTTGATCGTGGTTAGTGAAGGGGCTATTATACTTATTGTAACACCCCTATCCTGTATCCATCACCAGAATAGGTAACGGGCATTACCAGCCAAACAGAATATTTCAAACCAATTCAGAATCACAGATATCATATAACATCATTTCATAAGAAATCATCTCTTAAGATGGTCTACGAGGCCTAAAATGTACTTTTAAGAAAGGTCTGGACTAAAACGAACACATTCAGAATTTTCAGAACTTAACCAAATCTTTCAAAACTGTTAAACTCACATGCCCGTGTGACTAAGCCGTGTGACATACACGGGCACCATGTAACACCACAAACCCGGCCTAGACGTTACGGCCGAATTCATTGTGTCACATTACCTACCCCTAACCAAGTTCCTAGTTTACTAAAGTTTGGGTGAGCTTTGAAAAAACCATTAATGAAGTTTTAAGAGTAATGTTCCGATTCACTAGTGTGAGTCCAATCCATTATCGATTGTTAAGGGTTTAGAAAAACGTGACTTTTGTTGTACTTTGAAAAGTTTCGTTTCGAAGACGTTTGGTTGTCGTGTCGGTTTGAAACAAGTAATTTTTGATAAACCCAGAGTTAACCAATTTCAAGGAGTCAATTTAAGTGATGTGAATCTCAAGTCGAAAACGATTTAAGTAATTTAAAAACCCAAAACAAAATAATAGAGCGACCTTATTACAACTTTAACCAAAATATAAATAATCAAAAATAAATGCGAAAATTAAAAAGGAAGCTACTTGAAACTTATTTAAAACCAGAAATTTAATCTTCGTGGCCACTCTGAATCCCGCCCAGCTCCAAGTCCACCAACTAGGGCTCACCTGCAAGGATGGAAGAGAAAGGGGGTGAGTTTGAAAAACTCAGTGTATATGGAAAACCCATCCAAAACCCAAGTCAGCTCAAGCCCATTGGGCCTAAGCCCTATTCAGATAACCGCGGGTACTGGGCCGAAGCCCTTTTCAGAATACGATAAGCTGGGCCTTAGCCCCTTTTTCAGATAACAATATGGCTCGTAGGCCCATTCCAGAACAGAACAGACATATTCGTGTATGCAAGCCCAACCCAACCTATAACCAACCGCTACACTCCACCCGTACCAGCCCTCCACTCCATGTGGGGAATAGCTCAACCCACCCAGCCCTACACTCCACAGTTGCAGCATAGCTGCTCAGATATCAATAAGTTGAGGCAAAGCCTCCAGTACGTGGTCAAGCCACTTTCAGTACTTCCTCCATCAATAACCCAGTCCCATGCATCAGATAATAATAACATGGCATGCAGTAAATAGTAACAGTCAAACATGCATTCAGGTCAACCTTAACCCTGGGGGTATATCACGAAATTTTGCTCCTTGGAGTAAAACTGTAAACTTTCCACGTATAAAGGTATTTCAGTAATTTTATCAGTTTTAAGGGTTCTCATGAATGTTATGATCCTTACTAGCCCATTTGTCATCGCAGTAATTTATTTATCTCAATTTCCCAATTTTAGCCATTGGGCCCTAAAACCCCTAATGGGGCCTTACAATGTCCATTAGCAATTTAAGCCCATTTAATTCAAGTTTTATGACCAGTTTACCGGTTTAAGCAGTTTTGATTCTATAGTCTAACAGAATATACTTATTGCCTTTTTCTATATCATAAATACTTTTATTAATTACCCGCATGGGCCCGTAAGCCCATTGGACCCAGTTTTAGCCTATCGAGGCCCAATTATCGAAGTGCACGAAACTTCACACATGACTAACTTACCACTTGCGATTTCAGATCTAATTATTTCTAAACGTCTTGTGAGCACTCGCACACTCACAAGCCCACAAAATGCCAGAATTTCGGCATTTCGGCTTTTGCCGAATTGAACTATGAGAGGGTGTTCGATACACACCTGTTTCGCGACGACTGCTACTGAGATCCCTTACGATGTCCTACAATTGATTACCATAATTCTTAGATTGCAACCCACAACAACCAATCCCAATATTTAGCAACCCGTATTCGAACCATGCCCCTAAAGCCTTAGAATCTTACCTTTTTGCCGAAAACCAATGACTAGATCTAAGTCTAGTCGTTCCAAAGATCCAAGCCTCCGATCAAACCTCTAGAAGACACTAATCACCAAAAGAAATCATCGGTTAAACACCCTTAAAGCCCTATGCCCAAATCGATAGCCTCCCTAGATTTTAGGGACTCCGGCTTTTCTAAATTGTAAAATAAGACTAGATCTGAGGTGATGAGCACTTACCACTTATTCCTCTTTGATTGCTACACAGATCTGATGTAGATCTAACCTCTAAATGATAGTAGAACTCGAATCTAGGAGATCTGAAGTTTCAGCTATAAGTCCCTAAATCTATGGTATTTCAGCTTTTTAAGTGATGAAGAAGATGACGATTTGAGGCTATAACTTTGAAGTAATGTTTCCAACAGATACTAAGGGTGTAGAGAAGATGAAAGTTGATAAAAAAGAACAAAAATAACTGAAGGATTTTGGCTTGGAGAAAACGACACAAGAAGTGAGTTTTCGGGATTTCGACTTTTATGGCAATCAACTATGGAGGTTTTGTGGAGGATGGGATTGACAGAGGAGGTGAGTAAGGTGATCAGAAGGTTTCAGCTAGAAGAAAAAGCAAAAAGGAAGAAATAAAATAGAGGAAAAAGAAAGGAAGAAGAAATCGGCACCAAGGAGAAGGAATTTGCGTTTTCGGCTTTTGTGAGAACTCAGAAAGGATGAATGACAGAGAAAGCTTTCAAGTGGCTAACCCTAATTCTCCAAGACAGAAAAAGAAAAGAACCTAACCCTAATATCAACTAAAACAATCGGTCCAACCTCCCTAAGGCCCTTGCCGAAATTCACTTAAGTGATCACATGCCCGGCACATGCCTAAAATTAAAAATTAACAATATGCTTACCATGCAACTTGAACCCTAGAGCTTTAATTCCTTCCCAGACGCCATTGTTTTAGGAATTTAGTGGCGCCACCTTGCCACTTTACCAAGGCCTTATTTGTCTCGTAATTTACGAAGTTCTTCTTAAAAGCCCACTTAACCAAGTCTCCTATTCACTTAAAATCCAACCTTGATATTTTACCGTGTTTAACTTAGGCTTGGGCCTTCTAAAGTCCCACTAACACATTTAAACACAATTCCAATATTCAAAACACCAAAATTTCAAAATTTACCAAAAATCACAGAAACCCGAAAAATCCCGAAAATCAGGGCGTTACACACCAGACACGCCCATATGATCCAACCGTGCCAAAAAAAGGTCTTTTACTGAATTTCTCACACGACCAATAGACACGGCCGTATGCCATGGCCGTGTGGTACTTAGCTAGCTACTGACTTAAGCCCACGGCCATATAACATACCCGTGTGTCTTAACCGTGTGGCACAATGCAAGCTTGGTTTAAGCCAACTTGCCACCCCTATATGAGTCTTTCCTACTAGCAATGTTAAACAACATTCATACAACAAGTTTTAGCCAATTTTATGCTCAAAACATGCTTCATTACAAACATCATTCAATAACCCATTCAAAACCATATCAAAACTTAACACATTCATACTATTTGTAGCCAACTCTCATGGCTTAACATATATTTACAAATCAAAACTTAATACATAGACCTTCTAGCCTATACATGCCATACTTTAAAATATTTACACTTTCAAAAAGTACAAAAATGAGTTCGATAGTGTGGTGACGATCCTCGACTATCCCCGAGCCTTCAGTAGCTACGATAACTGTAAAACAGGCAGAAATCACACAGAGTAAGCTACAAAGAGCTTAGTAAGCCAAATACAATTGGACTAACTACTAAAGAATATAAGTACAATTCAACCATAAATATTTATAGCCATTTCATAGAATAATTCATAAGCTTAACCGTGCTCCTTTGTTTGCATTTATGTCTTGCTTCATTTCCAAATTCCATACATATTTCACAGAGATAGAGTCTTTCATATTTAGAATTTTAGTACGATTCATACGTACCTATATAAGTTATACATTTCATATGCTCATTCTTATATTTCATACTCTATCATAGATGGTTCAGAAACGATACAGATACTTGTAAACAAGTACAATGCCGACGTCCCGGACGTAGTCTTACATATAATTCAATATTGATGCCTCTGTCCCAGACAGGGTCTTACACGAAATCAGATACAATGCCGATGTCCCAGACATGGTCTTATACGTAAATCTCAATCGAGGCATGTGTCCCAGACACGGTATTACACGATATCTCAGATAGATGTCAATATTCCTTTAGAAGTATACAGAGCTGTTAGGATACTAACAAATTATCAGACTTTACTCGAAAGATACTCATCAGGCTCTCAAGGCCATCCAATATAGATTACAATTTATATATATGGGAATTAGTAAATTTAACACATAATTGTAATTTGACTAACCTTGGATGGATTTCGGATGAAACGAGTCAACTATTCAACTATTTTGGACTTCCCTCGATCTAAGTCAGATTTTCTTTGTTCTTGATCTATTACAATTCAAATTCAACCATTCAATCATTCATTTCATTCAAAATAATCCATTAACACATATTTAGAGCACTTTGTATTTTAGCCCTTACATTTTCACACTTTGACAATTTAGTCCATTTTCCAAAAAATCACAAATATGCAAAATTCACCAAGACTATAGCTTGGCTGAATATACATGGCTTCCATACCAGCCCAAATAACATATTTAATTCATAATTTAGTCCTTCAAAACCTTATTTTCACAAATTAGCCCAAATAGTTCTATTTCATCAAAATTCAAAGACAAAACTTATAAATCATCTACCAAGCCTTTATAATTTATCCAAAAACATTACAAAACTCATGATGTCAACAATGGCATTTCATGAAATCTTTAACAGAAACATAAATTCAGACATGGGTTTTGAAGAACACGAAGCAACGATCACCGAAACGTAGAAATTATCAAAAACCAAACAAATTTCATACCTCAATTTAGCTATCAAAGTGTCGAATGTACAAAAGCCTCAAACCCTTCTTTCTTTTGCTGATTTCCGGCTAACATTCATGATAATATGTCTACCTTTTGTTTTATTTTTATTTTAATTAACATTATTTCAACTTTTACAAATTTCCCCATGGCATATACCATTAAATTTCTACCAACTAATGTCCATCATTGTCTACTATTAATATAAATGGTAAATTTGACATGCAAGGACCTTTATTTTAAAAGCCAAGCCAATTAGGTGCTTTAACATTTAGCACTCAACTTTTACATTTTACGCGATTTAACCCTTTTTCATAATTAAGCACAAAAACAGATAAATTTAATCACAGAAATTTCACAGACATAAATTCACATATCACAGACACAGAAAATAATATTAAAATATTTTTTGAACTCGAATTTGTGGTTGCAAAACCACTATTTTGACTAGGGTCAAAACTAAACTGTTACAATTCTCCCCGCTTAGGGATTTTCATCCCCGAAAATCTTACCATTAACCAGATTCGGATATTGTTGTTTCATAGTATCTTCAGACTCCCACGTGGCCTCTTCAACACCGTGTCGATGCCACATCACTTTAACCAATGGAATTTTCTTGTTTCACAACTCTTTAACCTGACGAGCAAAAATACGGATCAGCTTTTCTTCGTAAGTCATATCAGACTGAATTTCAATCTCAGACGGTGAAATTACATGCAAAGGATCAGATCTATATCGTTGAAGCATTGATACGTGAAACACATTATGAATCTTTTCTAACTCAAAGGGTAGCCTCAATCTATAAGCAACCGGCCCAACTCGTTTGATGATTTCATACGATCCGATGAACCTCGGACTCAACTTGCCCTTTTTACCGAATCAGAACAGTTTCTTCCATGGAGATACTTTCAAAAACACTTTATCACCAATCTCAAATTCGATATCTTTTCTTTTTAAATTTGCATATGATTTCTGACGATCGGAGGGAGCTTTCAGACTATCTCGGATTACTATGACTTTTTGTTCAGTTTCTTTTATCAGATCAATACCGTAAATCTTATTCTCACTAAGTTCAGTCTAGTATAATGGAGTCCTACACTTTCTACCATATAAGGCTTCGTACGGTGCCATTTTAATGCTCGATTGAAAGCTATTATTATAAGCGAATTCAATCAAAGGTAGATATTGTTCTCACTCACCTTCAAACTCAAGAATGCAACATCTCAACATATCTTTGAGTATCTGAATAATCCATTCAAATTGACCATCTGCTTGCGGATGAAAAGCAGTGCTAAACTGCAATTTAGTACCCAGAGCATCATGCAATTTCTTCCAGAATCGCGATGTAAATCTCGGGTCTCTATCTGACACTATCGACAATGGCACACCATGCAATCTCACAATATCATAAATATATAACTCAGCCAATTTATCGAGCGAGAAATCAGATCGTACTGGAATAAAATGAGCTGACTTCGTTAATCAGTGAACTACAACCCAAATCGAATCTTTCTTTCTCGGAGACAGGTGTAATAGCTCGATTTTAGGCCTAGTCAGAACAGTGGTTTCGGAACCACTATTCTGAGGCTGGAGAAAATTATTTTGATGTTATTTTATGTGTTATAATATAATTTTATAAGTGCATGTAAATTTTGGTAAGTTAATTTTAGCGATTTCTAGTCCAATTTCAAAAAAGGACTAAATCACGTAAAAGATAAAAGTTGTATTTTAGTGCCTAAAGGTGTTTAATAGCTAGATAACTAAAATTGGGGGCTTTTAAATGAAAATTGGACCCTTTTTATTGAGGTGGCCGGCCAAGGGAGACAAGATTGGTCAAAAAGCCATATTTTATGGAATTTAAAGTGACTTTTTGGGTAATAAAATAAATAAAGAAAAAGTTGTCATTTTCTCTTTCATTCTTCATATTCTCTCCACCAAAAATGGTAGCAAAGAATGGGGGTTTTTTAGCTTTAAACTTTCAGCCACTTTAAGCCCTAACAAGTAAGTGATCTTTGGTTGTTTCTTGATGATTTTTACATTTTTGGAATCCCTAAAGCCTAAGCTTTCAAATGAGGGGTCTAGTTTGCAAGATGATGAAGAGCCTAGGGTTTTTCCATGAGAGTAAATGTGTTGTTTTCTGTGTTTTTATGGAATATTTTGAGTCCTAGTTGTCTAATAAACAACTTTTGTGAAAGAAATTGCATGAAAACACCTTAAAAAGGGCTAGTTTGCTAAGTTGTAAGATAAGGTGTTAGTGTGTGTAATAATGATTTTTGTGAGTTTCCATAGTTATGAAAATGGTTTATCTAGGCTTAAGGAGTAAATAAGTTGAATAAAAATCTTGTTTCAAGCCTAGGGGCAATTTGGTAATTTTGGCAAAATAGAGGGGCAAAATTGTAAATTTTTCCAAAGTGTGTCAATGGACTAATTTGATTAGTACATTGTTTAATTTAGCTAAATGTGATGTTTTAGATGTTGAAAAATGTAATTTGGGCCTAGAACAAGGAAAAATCGATTTATGGACGATTATGTCTTTTTCACCTTTGTGGTATCGAGGTAAGTTCGTATGTAAACAATATCATGCTATACATGTATATAAATGTTATCATTACATGAATTGTACAAATATTAAGTGTATGTGATTAATATAAATATGATAAGGCAAAGCCTTAATAGGCGAGGAAAAATCCCGTTTGAACCTTAAGAAAAGAATAGGATACGAGTGACATGTCACTAGGAATTATGAGTCTAGATGACTAGCTCGAGAGTGAGCATTTAAATGTCATGAGATATGAGGTAGCTTTAGCTACAATTTAGGCACTTATGTGCAAAGGTTTTTCTGAGTATCCAATTAGTATTCCGAGTGTTCAACGGGTAATCCGAGGAAAGAGTTGATGATGGTCCCAATGAGGTAAGTCATTGGTGAGTATGCACTTGAGTTATGTTATGAGTTGTGCAGGTATGTACACTAAGCCTATGAGAATGTCTTGGTATGTGAACGATCTATGATGCATAAATATGTGTTCTTACCATGATGGATGAAATGATTTTGTATTAATTTTGTGAACAATGATCATGAATGAGTAACTTAGCCTTGACAGATTTGAGTTACTACAGTAGTGTAACTTTGAAAATACACTAAAAATAGTGGAAAATGAGTTAGAAGCTGAATGAAATATGAGAATAAAGCTTATTGAGTCTAGTTTCTTATAAAAGAAGTCAGTGAGCAAAAGAATTTCCTATAATGAGATATTTGAAGTTGCGTGGGATAGAGTCAGAATGACTTCGAGATCCCCTGTTCTGATTTGAGAAAATCATTATAAATTTTACAAAAATGTTTATGAGTTATGATTTATATTCTTAGAATCTTTAATGAGTATAGTTTCAATAGAAATAGACGATAACATTATTCGAGTCCTGTGCTATGAGATAATTGAACTTTAGTACAAAAGGGTCTAAACTTTCAGACAGTAATTAGGGGTAAATTTTAGAAATAAAATTTACTAATTGGATAAACCAAAAATTCTGTAAATTTTATGGTATAAATTTACATGAGTCTAGTTTCAAGGAAAATTAACGTAACTTAATTTGGAGTTTCGTATCTCCAGATATAAATAATTTAGTGACTATTGCTCAGGAAGACAGCTTGTCGTGAACTTGAGAATATGTTGTAAACATTGATAAAACATCTTAATGAGTTGCTTACTGTTGTCATATGAACTTACTAAGTGTAAAGCTTACCCCCCCTTTCTTTCCCATGTTCCCTAGGGTTGCCAGGTTAGATCGGGTTGGAGGCCGTCAGAGATTTTATCACACTGTCGAGTTAACGCTATCGGTGTAAGTAAATCTTAGTGTTTCGAGTCTATGACATGTATAGGGTCTTAATGTTGAGTATGTGATATTATGATTTAGCCAAAGGCATTGGCTTGTTATTAAGGTAGTATGTAGTCATGTAAATTGGCCTATGTCGGCTAATGATGTTATGGGCCTATATGATTATTCTTATGCATGTATGTTATTATCTCTTGTGATGTGGCTTACAACATGTATGCCTAGAGATTGAATTGAGATTCATTGATGAGTTACTAACTGATGCAAGATTAAGTAATTGGTAAATAGTTAATAATGCCTTATGAATGGTTTATGGATATGATTATGCATGCCTAGTGATAGACATGAGGTTTGTGACGTAATTATAATTATGACAAGTATGTGGTAATGATGTCAATAAATTCTATGATATTTATTACATAAGAAATTAACATGAGCATAACATGTTTGTAGATGTTTAAGAGCTCATTATGCCATGTTGTACGTTATTAGATAAGTATGTGTGCATATGTTGTGAGGGTGAAAAATGGCTTGGAAAATAGCCTTGTAATTGTCTACACGGGTAGACACACGGGCGCGTGTCTAGACCGTGTGTCACACACGGTCTGCCCCAATGGGTGTATGTCATGGCCGTGTTTTAAAGTCAGTGTTGCACACGGGCTAAGGGCACGAGCATGTCCCAAGCCACACAGGCGTGTGTGACTACACTGTCTATACCCATACGGGCGAGTGGAGCCTTAAAGCATGAAATTTTTCAAGTTTTTCTTAAGTTCTCGGTTTAGTCTCAAATCGCCTCTAACGCATGTTTAAGGCCTCGTTAGCCCGTTTAAGGGACAAAATGTATGTGAAATGAAAAGTTTTAAATTGATTGAAATTTCACAGCCTGGTTTTATATAGTTGGTTAAGTTTAAGTCAGGTAACACCTCGAACCCTGTCCCAGCATCGGATACGGGTTTAGGGGTGTTACAACTAGGGTAAACCCAAAACAAAATCCATGGTCACTCTATCCCATTTCCACTCCGAAATCATAATTGGTTGTAATAACCCAGATGGCACTTAATGTTCAACTTTAACTTGCTGACAGATTAATCATTTAGAAACAAAATCAGAGATATCTCTTTTCATTCCGAACCACCAATAATGCTTCTTCAGATCATTATACATTTTCGTACTTCCCGGATGTACAGAAAATCTACTACTGTGAGCTTCTCTCAAAATCATTTGAATCAACTTTGGATTTCTTGGAACACAAAGTCTATTTCTGAATCTCAGACAGACATCAACATCTATTCGAAATTCAGAATCAGAATCAGAATTACACTGAGTTCGATTAACAATAATCTCATTATCCTTCTTCTGAGCCTCGCAGATCTGTTGTAAGAACAAAGGTCTCGCTTTTAATTCAGCTAAAACTGAATCACCATCAGACAGAACTAAATGGGCATTCATCAAACTCGAAGGAAATAACGATTTTCGACTCAAAACATCAGCAACAACATTTGCTTTTCCTGGATGATAATCAATCACAAGTTTGTAGTCTTTTAGCAGTTCTAACCATCTTCTCTGTCGCAGATTCAAATCTTTTTGTGTCATTAAATACTTCAGACTTTTATGATCAGAAAACATGTGACATTTCTCACCAGACAGATAGTGACGCCAGATCTTCAAAACAAACACAATGGTAGCTAACTCAAGGTCGTGTGTCGGATAGTTCTTCTCATGCGGCTTCAACTGTCTCAAAGCATAAGCAATAACTTTTCCTTCTTGCATTAAAACACAACCGAGTCCGTGCAACGAAGCATCACTGTAAACAATGAATTCTTTACCTGATTCAGGTTGTACCAAAACCTGAGTTTCAGTCAATAAAGCTTTCAATTGATCAAAGCTGTTCTGACACTTTTCAGACCACTCAAATTTTACATCTTTCTGGAGTAATTTTGTCAACAGAGTAGCTATCACAGAGAAATCTTTTACAAATCGTCTATAGTAACCGGCAAGTCCCAAAAAACTGTGGACTTCAGATACATTCCTTAAGGGCTTCCAATCCAAAATAGCTAAAATTTTGCTTGGATCAACTAGGATACCAGATGCTGATACAATATGACCCAAGAAACCAACTTCTCGCAACCAGAATTCACATTTACTAAACTTTGCATACAACTGTTTATCTCGCAAAGTTTGTAGCACTATTCTCAGATGCTCGGCATGCTCAGATTCATCATGTGAATAAATCAATATATCATCAATGAATACAACAACAAATTGATCTAGATACGGTCTAAAAATTCTATTCATTAAATCCATAAATACAGAAGGTGCATTAGTCAATCCGAAAGGCATTACTAAAAATTCATAATGCCTGTACCTCGTTTAAAAGCAATTTTCGAAATATCAAAATCCTTTACTCGCAACTGGTAGTAATCCGATCTCAGATCTATCTTAGGAAACCCAATAGCACCTTTCAATTGATCGAATAAATCATCAATTTTAGGCAGAGGGTATTTGTTCTTTACAGTCACTTTATTAAGTTGATGATAATCAATACACATTCTCATTGTGCCATCTTTCTTTTTCAAAAATAAAACCGGAGCACTCCATGGTTAAAAACTCGGTCTAACAAATCCTCGATCGATCAATTCTTGCAATTGAGATTTCAATTCCTTTAATTCAGTCGGAGCCATTCTATATGGAGCTATCAATATCGGAGTAGTACCATGTACTAATTTAATGCCAAACTCAACTTCTCGCAGCGGAGGCAAACCTGGTAGTTCTTTAGGAAACACATTAGAAAATTCACAGACAACGGGCACTGATTCAACTTTCCTATCATCCACTTTCGAGTCTAACACATAAGCTAAGTAGGCTTCACAGCCTTTCTTCACATATTTTCGTGCTTTCATTGCAGATATCACAGCTAGTAGTCCATTCAGATCACTAGACTCAATTCGAATTATCTCATCATTCTTACACCTTAGATCAATGACTTTTCGTTTTCAATTCACAATAGCATCGTGAAGAGTTAACCAATCTATTCCCAGAATTATATCAAATTCATCAAAAGGCAAAAGTATCAGATCAGCAGGAAAACAGACATCTCGAATCATTAACGGGCAATTCTTGCAGACTTTATCAACCAAGACACTTTTGCCTAAGAGGTTCGATACTCTACTTACGAATTCAGTAAACTCTACAAGTAAAGTCTTACTATGTACTAAATTCATACAGATATAAGAATACGTTGACCCAGGGTCTATCAGTGCAATCACTGAAGTATCATAAAGAATAAAAGTACCAGTAATCACATCTAGAGACGAGGCTTCCTCACAAGCTCAGATAGCATAGGCTCTGGCAGGTGCTCTGGACTCAGATCTAACAGCAGTATCCCTAGTAGCTCTTTGACCACTGCTAACATTTCCCGTATATTTAGAAGGTTTACCTCTAGTTGAGGTGTTGCTTGATCTCGGATTCTATACATTCTCTTGCTCAGCAGGTTCGGAACAATCTCTTACAAAATGGTCCAGAGATCCACATCGGAAACAGGCTCGGTCATTCAATCTACAATTTCTCGGATGTCTTTTACCACAGTGTTTACATTCAGGTCTCTCAGATGAGACATTCTCGAAACTTGCAACAGAAGTAGCAGGAGTTCTGAAATTTGAATGCGATCTAGCTCGATCTCGATTCAAATGTCCTACATCAGCCTTTGAACGGCTATAATCATCCTGGAATTTCTTTGACACAGACTGAAATGATCTATTCGTAGATCTCTTTCTAACATCCCTGACATAAAAATTTTCAGAACTTAACAAAATCTTTCAAAACTGTTAAAGTCACACGCCCGTGTGACTAAGTCGTGTGACACACATGGGCACTAGACATGCCCATATGATCCAACCGTGCCAAAAAGAGGTCCTATACTGACTTTTTCACACGGCCAATAGACACGGCCGTGTGCCATGGCCGTGTGATACTTAGCTAGCTACTAACTTTATAACATGCCCTTGTGTCTTAACCGTGTGGCACAATGTAGGCTTGGTTTAAGCCAACTTGTCACCCTTATATGAGTCTTTCCTACTAACAATGTTAAACAACATTCATACAACAATTTTCAGCAAATACTATTGCTCAAAACATGCTTCATTACAACTAAGTCAACATCATTCAATAACCCATTCAAAACCATATCAAAACTTAACACATTCATACTATTTGCTAGCCAACTCTCAAGGCCTAACATATATTTACAAATCAAAACTTAATACATAGACCTTCTAGCCTATACATGCCATACTTTAAAATATTTACACTTTCAAAAAGTACCAAAATGAGTTTGATAGTGTGGTGATGATCCTTGACTATCCCCGAGCCTTTAGTAGCTACGATAACTGCAAAACAAGCAGAAATCACACAGAGTAAGCTACAAAGAGCTTAGTAAGCCAAATACAATTGGTCTAACTACTAAAGCATATAAGTACAACTCAACCATAAATATTTATAGCCATTTCATAGAATAATTCATAAGCTTAACCGTGCTTCTTTGTTTGCATTTATGTCATGCTTTATTTCCAAATTCCATACATATTTCACAGAGACAGAGTCTTTCATATTCAGAATTTTAGTACGATTCATACGTACCTGTATAAGTTATACATTTCATATGCTCATTCTTATATTTTGTACTCTATCATTAGACGGTTCAGAAACGATACAAATACTCGTAAACAAGTACAACACCGACGTCCCGAATGTGGTCTTACATGTAATTCAATATTGATGCCTCTGTCCTAGACAGGGTCTTATATAAAATCAGATACGCTGCCGATGTCCCAGACATGGTCTTATACGTAAATCTCAATCGAGGCCTGTGTCCCAGACACGGTCTTACACGATATCTCAGATAGATGTCAATATTCCTTTAGAAGTATACAGAGCTGTTAGGATACTAACAAAATTATCAGACTTTACTCGAAAGATACTCATCAGGCTCTCAAAGCCATCCAATACAGATTACAATTTATATATATGGGAATTAGTAAATTTAACACATAATTGTAATTTGACTAACCTTGGATGGATTTCAGATGAAACGAGTCAACTATTCAACTATTTTGGACTTCCCTCGATCTAAGTCAGATTTTCTTTGTTCTTGATCTATTACAATTCAAATTCAACCATTCAATCATTCATTTCATTCAAAATAATCCATTAACACATATTTAGAGCACTTTGTATTTTAGCCCTTACATTTTCACACTTTGACAATTTAGTCCATTTTCCAAAAAATCACAAATATACAAAATTCACCAAGACTATAGCTTGGCTGAATATACATGGCTTGCATACCAGCCCAAATAACATATTTAATTCATAATTTAGTCTTTCAAAACCTTATTTTCACAAATTAGCCCAAATAGTTCTATTTCATCAAAATTCAAAGACAAAACTTATAAATCATCTACCAAGCCTTTATAATTTATCCAAAAACATTACAAAACTCATGATGTCAACAATGGAATTTCATGAAATATTTAACAGAAACAGAAATTCAGACATGGGTTTTGAAGAACACGAAGCAACGATCACCGAAACGTAGAAATTATCAAAAACCAAACAAATTTCATACCTCAATTTAGCTATCAAAGTGCCGAATGTACAAAAGCCTCAAACCCTTCTTTCTTTTGCTGATTTCTGGCTAACATTCATGATAATATGTCTACCTTTTGTTTTATTTTTATTTTAATTAACATTATTTCAACTTTTACCAATTTCCCCATGGCATATACCATTAAATTTCTACCAACTAATGTCCATCATTGTCTACTATTAATATAAATGGTAAATTTGACATGCAAGGACCTTTATTTTAAAAGCCAAGCCAATTAGGTGCTTTAACATTTAGCACTCAACTTTTACACTTTACGCGATTTAATCCTTTTTCATAATTAAGCACAAAAACAGACAAATTTAATCACAGAAATTTCACAGACATAAATTCACATATCACAGACACAGAAAATAATATTAAAATATTTTTTGAACTCAAATTTGTGGTCCCGAAACCACTAATCTAACTAGAGTCAAAACTAGACTGTTACACTTATCGCGTAAGGTAAGGTTAAGGTGAGATCCTGGCTTTTGGTAAAGTATTCGATAAGTATGTGAGATTAATCTTTGAGTGATATCGATTGTAGGTTTTGGCTAAGGAAATCACAGCACGCTTTTCCAACCAGGTGTGTACATACATTGCATGCACACAATGAATCGGCAAAAGTTGAAATACCGAAAAGTCAAAAAGTCGAAAAGTCAAAAATTCGAAATGCTGAAAAGCCAAAAGTTGGGCTACAGTAGTCACACGAGTGCGCGAACACTCGTGAAGAGGAAACTGATAGGTTGCCTGAGGCCCACGGGCGATTCCGTGGACTTAGGTTGAGCATTGGCCAAATGGGTCGGAATGGGCTAAATGGGCCTAATGGACTGTTGGGCCCATAATAGGCAGGGATTGATAAGTGATGCTATTTGTTAGGAAATTTTTATGTGAGCATGAAAATAATATGATTTGGGCATAATGGGCCATATGAATGTGAATTGGGCCTAGTGGGCCATAAGAATATGAATTGGGTCAGATGGGCCATTTGAATAAGATTGGGCCTAGTGGGCCATATGCATGTATGTAGGGTTATTGGGCCTAGTATATGATGACTACATAAAATTTAATTAATTAATTGAGACCTTGGACAAGTCATAGGGTTAAGGTGTGGCACGGATATATGCATGTCTATGATTGGATCTAGGGAGAGCTTGGTACTTAAGCGGTCTTAATAACCCACCTCCTTTTTCCTAGAATCCTACCTGGTGCATAGTATCCATTCATCTTAGCTCGCGGGACTTGTTCATGGGCCAAGGTAAGTGAAAACCGTAATTAAGGGAAAATTACCGAAATGCCCCTAAAGGCGAGAATGACCAGAATACCCCTAGGTGTTGAATGTAAGTTTTATGGATTTGACATGCATACATATGACGTTCTGCTTAGGTTGCATAAGGGATGAGAATAATGGAACGGAGGAAGTATATGAGGATTCGCATGGTTGCTTGACAATCATGGATCCACCGCCGGCTTTTAAAGCCCAATATATAAATGAAGGTAGTTTCAAAACCGGGCTACCATTGGTGTGTGGGCTGGGTGGGTCGATATTTATATTCCCACATGGTGTGATGAGGGACGGAATTGGTGTGTAGTGGATGGATAATTTGGATGGGATTGCATTGCATGTTTGATGATTTGTCTTTGAATACTTGTTTTCCATCGAGGGTTGTACACACTGATTTTGTGAAAACTCACCCCCTCTTTTATTTTATTTTCAACTGATGCTCAGTAGACGGTTTGATGTTTGGAGGGACTTTGGGTGGCCAGTTAGCAAGACAAATTTGGACTTTTTTCTTAAGCTTATAAGTTTTATTTTATTAAGTATGTTTCAGACCAGATTGTAATAAGGTTTTCATTATGCTATTATTACTTGAAGTATTATTATTTCCATTATAATTACGAGAAGTTGAACATGGGTTTCCTAAATTATAGTATGTTTTCTACGTTTCTGCAACTTAATTTCTAAATGATAAGTTTTCTTAAATCAAATGCTTAAAACAAGGCTTTCGTAACTGAAAGGTGTGTTTTTTAAGGTTTCTTTTGTTTAAGAAAGGTTTTCAATAAAAAAATGATTTTTGCTAAAACACTTCAATGTAACACGTCAGATTTGGCCATAACGTTTGGGTCGGGTTTGGGGTGTTACATTTAGTGATATCAGAGCCTAGGGTGCAAAACTGGGGCAGTGAATTGGGCCTTATTACTTGGTTTCTTTTTGTGTTTTAAAAAATATATAATTGATTGGATCATAATGTTTTGGAAAAAAAGAAGTCTTGTTGAGCGGCACAATGAGTCTCCAACGTCGAACCAAGTAAGTACTTTTACTCTTAAATTTGTTTAAATTATTATACAGTAAACAGTTAGAGAGCTACTCTAGATGATTTTGTTAGAATGGAACCAAAGCCCGCAAGAACTTGAAACTGTAGAGGATTTTCAAAAATAATCTTCTCTTTAATTACTTCCATAAAACATCGAGTTAATTATTGAAACTAACTAAGACTTCATAAAATTTCTAATCCAGATAATACGCGAATTGACGATGAGTGCTAGAAAAGGTGTAAGGGGCTGTGGCCGAGGCCGCAAAAGTTTTAAGGCTAAATCGTCGGCATCGGGCCATGTGCCCAATGTTGGAGCAGAAGAGGTTCCGGCCTCACCTGTAGCTGTGAATGGACCGTATGATCGGGCCGTGAGAGAAGATGCATTGTCGCAGGGAATGCTGAGAATTTTGGAAAGGGTCGCTGGGCCCAATAATGGCAACGAAAATCAGGGGTCCATTCCGGAGCAACTTCGTTCGAACGGGGCTGGGATCTTTAAGGGCTTGGCTGGCGTGGCTCCTATGTGGCGGAATATTGGTTGAAGGCCACTGAAAGGATAATGGAGGACCTGGATTGCTCAACTGAGCAAAAGTTGAAAGGAGCAGTGTCACTACTTAAAGAAGAAGCCTAGCAGTGGTGGCTGACAGTGAAAGAGGGCACCCAACCGGAGCGGGTCACTTGGGAGTTTTTCAAAGCTGCATTCTAAGGGAAGTATGTGGGTGCTAGCTATGTGGATGCTAGAAGGAAGGAGTTCCTGAATTTGACCCAAGAGAACAAATCGGTGGCAGAGTATGAGGCGGATTTTTTACTCCTTAGTAGGTATGAGAGAGTAATGGTGGCAACGGAGTATGAGCGTTACGTAAGGTTTGAGGATGGACTTAGTGATAGCCTCAGGGTACTGATAGCTCCACAAATGGAGCGAGTTTTCTCGGAGTTGGTGGAGAAAGAAAAGATAGTGAAGGAGGTAAAGCGCACTAAGCGCTTAAATCAGGAGAAAGAAACGGGTAGGAATAAGGGAGGCTGAGACTCCTAGTGTAGGACAGATGCCTAGGGCTAGGGCCAGAGTTCATGGGCTAGATAGAGCAGGGCCCCCTGCTGTTAACCCAGGGGTGCCACTTGGTGCTGATTGTGGGAAAGGTCATGTAGGCGAATGTTTGAAGAGGACGGGAGCTTGTCTAGCTTATAGATCTATGGAGCATAGGATCAGGAATTGCCCTAGAATGTCAGCTCAGGTGCCAATTGTGGACCCAGGTGGTGTACAACCACCAAGAGGTGGTCAGCTACCGCCGAGAGGCTGTGATCAGGCCAGGGGTGGAAACGATTTGGGGCCTGGAGCACCAGGCAGAGGTGTTGATCATGCTAAGGTGAGGCAGCCAGCTTTGGTCTATGCAACACGTCCTCAAGAGGATGAAGACGCTCTAGAGGCAAATAATGGTACGTACTTACCCATAGTGTGCTATTTACCTAAGTTGGAATTAGAGTGCGCAGCGGAAGTGTGGTATGGTAGTCTGTGTTAGTAGTTGGAAATTTTGACAACGAAATTTCTTTTAGGGGGTAGAGTTGTAACGCCCCAAAAATCCCGAAATCCAAAAATCTTAAAATCTTGAATTTTTTCTTTTTTGTGCTTAATAATTCCGGTTAAGTGCTAATTACGCAAAGGTAGGTCTTGGTCAAGGTTTGAGTTTGAATTAAGAGGTAGAAGAAATTATAAGTTAATAATTAAAAGAATCAGGGTTGGCAAGTAGTTGGGCTTTTAAATAAAGATAGGGGAAAATAGCAGCAAAGAGCCTAGTAGAGGAGTGGCTAGGTGACGCCACTTAGAGTGTAGGGAGGTGGAGTTAATAGCTAGCAAGGAGGTCCAAGGTTTGAATCCTAGCTTAGTGTTTCTAGAACTTTAATTTTGACCTTCTAGAAGGATGGAAATGGCGTGAAAGTGGACTCCAAGGGAAGTGTTCAAGAGAGAAAATTAAGGAAAGGATCAAGGTGTTATCAGGGAGAAAAACGAGGAGATGAGAAGGGAGAAGTGATGGAGCCGAATGGGGAATTGGGCATGGGAAAATTTGGCTATAAGGCTTATAAAAAGGTGCCGAATGCTAGGGTATGAAGCTAATGACTGAATTTCCTTCACCCTGTTACCAGAAACTATTTTTTCTAAAAGCCGAAAACCCTCTACCTTTCTTTTCCTTTTCTCCTACCTTGTGCCGAATTCTATTCTTCCACTACCTCATTGCTGACTTTTCTTTCTTTTTCCTTGGAGCCGAATAACCCTCTTTTGCCTTACAAAATCGTAAAGGGCTGAACCTCTTTGGCCGAATACCCTTGGTGCAATCACTACTTCTTCTACTTCGGTCAAATCTAGTGTAAGTGTTGTTCTCCCAATCGGTTTCTTTGCTAAGTATCGAATATTTTCCCTCGCTCTTTCTAATAACTGTGGTAGGGAATTAGTATCAGATCTTGGATCTTAGCTCATTGCCGAATTGCCCCTTAGGTGTTGTGGTTTTGGTAAGTATTCCTCATCCATTGGCAAAGGTTGGCCGAATAGCCATAGTAAGGTAAGGGGACTTATGTTGGATACGAGTCACCTATTATTCTGGTTTTAATAGTTACGATTGGTGCAGATCTAGGAGTTGATCGTGGTTAGTGAAGGGGCTGTTATACTTATCGCGCAAGGTAAGGTTAAGGTGAGATTCCGGCTTTTAGTAAAGTATTCGATAAGTATGTGAGATTAATCTTTGAGTGATATCGATTGTAGGTTACGGCTAAGGAAATTGCAGGACGCTTGCCTACCAGGTGTGTACATACACTACGTACACACAATGAATCGACAAAAGTCAAAATGCTGAAAAGCCGAAAGTTGGGCTACAGTAGTCACACGAGTGTGCAAACACTCGTGGAGAGGAAACTGATAGGTTTCCTGAGGCCCACGAGAGATTCCGTGGACTTGGGTTGAGAATTGGCCAAATGGGTCGGAATGGGCTAAATGGGCCTAATGCGCTGTTGGGCCCATAATAGGCAAGGATTGATAAGTGATGTTATGTGTTAGGAAATTTTTATGTAAGCATGAAAATAATATGATTTAGGCCTAATGGGATATATGAATGTGAATTGGGCCTAGTGGGCCATAAGAATATGAACTGGGCCAGATGGGCCATTTGAATAAAATTAGGCCTAGTGGGCCATATGCATGTATGTAGGGGTATTAGGCCTAGTATATGATGACTACATAAAACTTAATTAATTAATTGAGATCGTGGACAAGTCATAGGGTTAAGGTGTGGCAACGGGTATATGCATATCTATGATTTGATCTAGGAAGAGCTTGGTACTTAAGCGGTCTTAATGACCCACCTCATTTTCTCTGAAATCCTACATGGTGCATAATATTTGTTCATCTTCGCTCGCGGGACTTGTTCATGGGCCAAGGTAAGTGAAAACCGTAATTAAGGGAAAATTACTGAAATGCCCCTAAGGGCAAGAATGACCAAAATACCCTTAGGTGTTGAATGTAAGTTTTTATGGATATGACATGCATACATATGACATTCTGCTTAGGTTGCATATCGGGTGAGAATTATGGAACGGAGGAAGTATATGAGGATTCGCAGGTTACTTGACAATCATAGATCCACCGCCGGCTTTTAAAGCCCAATATATAAATGAAGGTAGTTCCGCAACTAGGCTACCATTGGTGTGTGGGCTGGGTGGGTCGATATTTATATCCCCACATGGTGTGATGGGGGACGGAGCTGGTGTGTAGCAGATGGATAATTTAGATGGGATTGATTGCATGTTTGATGATTTGTCTTTGAATGCTTGTTTTCCATCGAGGGTTGTACACACTGAGTTCGCGAAAACTCACCCCCTCTTTTATTTTATTTTTAGGTGATGCTCAGTAGACGGTTCGATCTTTGGAGGGACTCTGGGTGGCTAGTTAGCAAGACAAATTTGGACTTTTTTTTAAGCTTATAAGTTTTATTTTATTAAGTATGTTTCAGACCAGATTGTAATAAGGTTTTCATTATGCTATTATTACTTGAAGTATTATTATTTCCATTGTAATTACGAGAAGTTGAACATGGGTTTCCTAAATTATAGTATGTTTTCTACGTTTCCGCAACTTAATTTCTAAATGATAAGTTTTCTTAAATCAAATGCTTAAAACAAGGCTTTCGTAACTGAAAGGTGCGTTTATTAAGGTTTCTTTTGTTTAAGAAGGGTTTTCAATGAAAACACGGTTTTCGTTAAAACACTTCAATGTACGTTAGATTCGACCATAACGTCTGGGCCAGGTTTGGGGTGTTACAGTATCCATCACCGAAATAGTGTTATGAGGTATTACCGATCAATACACGTCATTTATCATACATAATTCATACATTTATGCGTTCATATTCAAATACCATTCAACATAATCACATTGTCCCTTATAAGGGCCTACGAGGCCTTAAACATGCTTTAGAAATGGTTCGGGACCAAACCAATAACATATAAAAATTTTAGAAACTTAGAAAATTTTCAAACATAAAAGGGTCACACGCCCGTGAGAACAGGCCATGTGCCTCACATGGCTAGTAGACACGCTCGTATCTTAGGCCGTGTGGAAACAGGGCATACATACTGACTTGTATCACACGGCCGAGGACACGCCCATGTGCCAAGTCGTGTGAAAACTGAAGAGTATACTGTAAATAGAAAAATATATAGGATTTTTCCTATGTCATCTATCGCCTTTTTACTTAAAATTCTTGTTAAAACTAAGTAATTGTTTAATAAATTAATGAAATATGTGAAAATATGAAATTAGGACATAGAAATTATTAAATGTGATTTTATGTTTTATTATATAGTTTTCATGCAATAAATGGCTTATTTTATATTAATTTGAATAAATTATATTTTTTAAGACATAAAGTGAGCCATGCATGATTAAATTAAATAATAAAATATAAAATTATATTTAATAATTCATTTTAAAATATTTCATTAATAATTTGGGTTTTCAATTAATTAATTAAATTGTATAAATTTTATTCTTTGGTCCTCTAACTTATTGATTTATTCTGGACAGGTCTGATAGCTTTGCTAGATTACAAAACCGTCCAAATTGGGGACCAAGTCAACCCAAAATTCAGTTGCACATGGCTGTTCATAAACCACTTTTTGGTTTAATTGCACAAGGTCCTTAAAGAGTTGAAGAAATTAGAGATTTACCTGAAGATTTGTACTTGACCGAGTCTCAGCCCTGAGTTGTTATGGCACTCAAATTAAGTAAAAATAAGCTCAACTTCCTCAATTTATGGCCGGCCACCCATGGAAGATGCTTCAAAAGATGAAAACCCCTATTTTTAGTAAACTATCCCCCTCTCCTCACCTATAAATAAGAAATCATTCACACATTTCTATTCATCCCTTATCATTCATCATTCTCTCCTCTCTAAATTCTCTTAGCATTCTTCTTTTCTCCCTACGCCTATCATCATCTTTTCATAAAGATTTTAGCATTTGAGCCCCTTAAAGAAACCTTGGTCAGCCACCTTGGAGAGCCATCAACAAAGGAGCGAAGCAAAGGAACAAAGGAGCATCGTCAGTCAAAGTCTTGGGTGACAGTCACTCTGAATTAGGTTTAATATTTCTTTTCTTTAATTTAATTTAAAGATGTCTGCTATGTGTTTTTTTTTTCTTGTTTACAACAATGTTAGCTTAATTTTATTTAGGCTAAGATAATTGCTTTGATTAAATAATATTTATTAGATTCATGCTTATAATGTTTGTGCCTCAATCGATCATGTTTTCAATTAAAATCAAGTTTGTATTTCATTAATACATGATTGAAATACACCTAAATTAGCTGAGCGATCCTAACCAGACGACGACTAATGGACGCATAATTAAAATGTGCATGCTCAATTTAAATCCTAACCTGATTAAATTGCAAGTTGCATCCGTCCCCCGATCACACCCCAAAAGAGTTGTTTAAGCTTATCCAACCAAACACACCACATAGGAACTCGAAAGGCCCATCCAAGCCTGCACACCATGTATGTGACTAAGCCACTCAGATAATATTACACAGCAAGGCTGGCGTATATGCAGTACAGTGCATTGCGGTAAAAGACATGTTACAGTTTAAACTGCCAGATCAAATAATAATATGCAGCAAAGCTTTCGAACATGCAGTACAGTACGGTAAATCGCTGTACCGTTAAGTTTACAGTTAAACTGTCAGATCATATTAGAATCAGTCTTCCTTCTCTTCACAACCAACCCAAAAATTACTTTATGCAAGTGCATGTATGCTTACAACCTCACAGAAACAATGAACACATCGATAGACAGTTAGACAGAAACAAACATGTAGACACCCAACTAACCGGGTTCAGAATTAGATATCTCGCACAACAGTCATAAATAACACATAAACTAAAGCTCAGATCAGATTCTTAACTTCCGTCACTAAAGCCTAATCAAGGGTTAGAACACACAAATGCATTTTCAGGTAAAAAAACATACAAAGAACTAAAATTGGTGACTTAAGACCATACGGCCATGTGCTCTAGCCATGTGGAAATCTCTAGGCTGTGTGGGGGTCAACACGCCCATGTGAGGGGAAGACACGCCCGTGTGGGAAGAGGCACACTACCGTGTGGCTAAAACATACGCCCGTGTGAGCCAGGGACATAGCAGTGTGACTATCTGTCCATTTGTGCTAAAATAGAGTACAAGGCAGACACAGTCGTATGACGGTCTCACACGCCCGTGTACTCACCAAACACGGCTGTGTGTCCAAAGCACATGCCCATGTGGGATCCCTAAATCCTCAAATTAGCCACATGGCCGTGTGGCCAAGCCGTGCGAAACCAAATCACTGAAACCCTAATTCCCAAACGCATATGCCCATGTGCCTAGGGGACACAGCCGTGTGAAAACCGACTAATTTCCCCAAATTAGCCACACGACTGTGTGGCCAAGCCGTGTGGCACCAAATTCTGCCCAATAACCCTAATTCCTAATTGCACACGACCATGTAAATTGCCTATGTGGGGGCAGACGCCCATGTGGCCACCAGTGTAGTCCCGAAACGACACAAAAAAAGGCTACCGAACGTGCCTTTATTGTCAGAACGTTCCTCAATCCTTAATTACATAGAAATATATCAAAATCACACCCAATTCTAAGCTATCCCATGACAATCGCCCCTTTTGATTAGTTGATTCCCTAAGCACACAACGATTTCCAATTACACAAAAATAAACCACAATTCGTTAATGAAAATTTAAAAGGTTCGAAACTCACACCTGATTCGCAATCAATGACATCTAGACACCGACTCGACAACAAAAGAGCGAAGTTCTCCCAAATCCGCAAGCAAAACTATTTCCCAACAGGAAAAAAAAGTAAAAGAAAAAAAAACAATGAGAGGGAGAGGAGAACGTGAAAAGAAAAGCAATAACCAAATAAAAAAATAAAACTAATAATTATTTTAAAACTTATAACAAGTCTACTATTTAACAAAATAAAAATATTTCTCCAAAACGCACACTCAAAGGTTTGAACACGTGACCTAAAGATACACTAATACACAGGTTCGAACACGTGACCTAAAGATACACTAATACACAACTAACCACCAAACCAACAAGCCCATTCTATTACTTAAGCGCGCAGCTAAACACAATAGCACAACCTACTCACTGACCCTAACCACAAATCTCAAACTTCTAACCCCAAAATTCAAGGTGTTACAACATCTCAAAGTTAATGTAAATTTAAAATTTTTAACTGGTTACTTTAAGTAAAAAATTTTTATAATCATTCCATAAATCTTAATATATATAGTATTTTTGTTAAAATACTAATAGTACAAAAATGTATAATATTATAAAGATATCAGGTTATTTCAAAATTTATATGCATAATAAGTATAATTATATTGATAAATTCAATGGTTAAATTGTTAAAATATTAATAAGTGAATCTCTTCTTTTTATAAAAAATAATATAATTAATAAATGAGACTTTAATTGAATGGTAAAATATTAATGTTTAGGTCTTGATCTTATCATATATATACATTTTTTATTTTTCTATATAAAAAATGATAAAAAATATTTAAATTAATATAATTTATTTTATAAAATAAAAATACTTTAATTATTATTCCATTAAATTATCACGCTAAACTCAATAAACAATTTAATATTATAAAGATGTAACATATCCACATATATATAAAGGTTTTTATTGTTTGAGGGTGATATTTGAACTTTTAAGACATAATGCACGTGATGAATTGTGAGGCATTTCGTGAATGGTAATCCAAAAGAAAATAAGCAAAATGTAAGATATTATTATTATTGTTATAGCCTTTGGCGTTCCCTTTCAATTCATGAAGGGGCAAAGGCAACCACAGCATAAAGTCTCCCTCGGGGCCCCACTACTGCCCTTGCTTCCCCCATAATCATTCATTCAATTTCATCTACGTGTCACCTCATCCCAACCAAACACCTTTCCCCTACATTTAATAAATAGTAATTAAAATAAAATAATTATATCGAATAAACCTTTAGGTACCATTGGATATGCTCCCACGTTTACACCCTTAAAACCGGATATAATTTGGGTATACCGTATATCCTTCTTTCAATGTCTCAACAACTTCTCTTTTTCTTAAATAAATTTGTTATTGTTCGGTTTACTTAAAAGGTCCTTGAATTATGGAGATTAATTCAAGTTAGTACTTATACCTTAAAAGTGATCCATTTAATCCCTATTACCAATATGATGCAAAGAAGTATAAATATAAAATTGACTCCTAAATTATATTGTTTTTAAGTTAGGTATTTATTAAAAATGATATTTAAATTATTAAATCCGTTTTTTTTAAGAGTATACCACATGCTATGCCTTTATTGGCTGCCATGGAGTTTTGGTGGAAAAATGAGATGAAATTTTTTAAGAACTATTTTTTTTATTGAGATTTTAAGAGAAACTCAAATTAACAAATGACAAATTTCAAATCAATGGCAGTTAAAGAGTTAATGTTAATTGCTATTGGAGTTGGAAAATATATTTTTGGAAAAGTATGACAGAAGAGTGTTGTGTAAGAGTGTGTTTGTTAGTTTTTAGTATTTTTTATTTTTGTAAAAAATTATAATTGAAAGTTAAAATATTTTTTAGGCATAATATTAGAAAGTTAAAAATTAGTTATATAATATTTAAATAATTTAATATAATGATAAATGAAATATAAAATTAAAATATTTTTTAAGTAATTAATATAAAATATTTGTAAAATTGGTGATATATAAAATATTTTTAAAAATTTAAATATAATAATAAATAAGATTTAAATAATTTAATATAATGGTAAATGATATTTAAGTCATTTAACATAACGATATGTAAAATATTTAAATAATTTAATATAATAATATATAAAATATAATTTAATTTAATTTTTTATACACTTTTTAAATAGTTAAATAAATATGAGTATTTTAATTATTTTCACTTCCAAACAAAAAGGTTAAAAGCGCTTAAACCGAATTTTTAGATTTTAGTGGAAATGAACTTTTCGGCCGTACTTTTAACTACAAAAGCAAAGTGTTTTTCATTGTTTGTACTATAAAAAAATACTTTTAACTCAAAAATATTTTTCCATTGCAATGAAAAACGAACAAGAAAACCATCCAAGAAAGTAGTTAGCATTGTTGCAGCTTTGATTTTTTAGTATCATTTGGTTAGGGTATTATTTTTCTATATATTTTAGTTACTGATTAGTTATAAATTAATTAGAATCAATAATTTTTAATTATTCATATAACTTGTTTGTAGCAAAGCGTAGAAATTTTTCTACTTATTTTAAAAAATCTTATTATTTACAAGAATTTTACTTATTTTTAATTAAATATTTTATTTTATATTAATTATATTTTATTTTATATCTAAGTATTTTAGAATATATATATATATATATGTACGTACATGGAAGAAAGAACACATATATGAAAGGATGAATGCAGTGAGATTGGGATAGTTTTTTAAAATTTATCGTTTATATTATAATGATGTAGTTCTCAATTTTTTTTCATAAGTTCAGAATTTAAATCAATTTTTAGTTTCATGGATATTTTCAACCTAATAATAAGGGGCTTGATTTTAATCAATGCGGAGCCACTTCTCAATCACTTCAATCATTATCGTTTAGGGTTTACTTTGGGCTATTATATATATTCCCTTGAATTTATCTGTTTGTATTTAGTTAGTATTTATTTTTTTTATTTAATTAGTATTTAAATTTATATTCTATCACTCATTTTAATACTTACTCACTAACACCATTAATTTATAATAACAAGACACTAACAATTAATTAGACAATGATACGTGACAATCTATTAATATGACACATGACAATAACAAATAAGAAATAAGAAATCTAAACAATATTTTAAAAGGTATACAAATTCTAAAAATTATAAAAAAATTCTCACACTTTTTTTTTATAACCATTAATCCAAATTTATTCTTAACATGTGTTTTTAATAATTTTATATATTTTAAATTTTTATAACATTTCATGTTTTATATTTGAAATTAAAACATATAAAATTTATAAATATATATATATATTAGCTCATATTAGATTTGACAAGAACGAATGGTTGTCCATGTTTAAAAGCATCTAAACAACTATTTACTTAGATAAATTCTAATTTTCTGGTAGTTTTAGATTTTTTAGATTTTATTAAATTTTCATTTAAAAATAATAAAAAAATATAATATGTTATGACTAATATTATATAAAACTAATAAAAAATGTGTTTGGAATGAATCTAAATAAATCATTGTTTAGGTTTATTTGAATCTAGACAAAAAATTGTCTAAGTTCATTCCAATGTGAAATAATATTTATAATATTTTATAAATTTATGTATTTTTAAAATTTTTTAGCTTTTATATATTTTTAACTTCAAAATAATAATAATAATAACAAAAATAATAATAATATAAAAACCCAATATATTATAAAAATTTGAAATATTAAATTATTACAAAAGCGTGTCTAAAATGAAGTTGAAAGAATTTATATTTTTTAAAATTTTCATATAATTTTAAATATTTTTAATATTTTTGCCCGTGTCTTATTGAGAAATTGTTACATGTCATTGTTTGATAATAAACTAATGATCCTAATGTAGAGAAACTAAAATATGTGATGGAATGTAAGTTTAAATACCACCGACTTAATGAAAATGGATAAGTTGAAGGGATACAAATTCAATCTTTTAAAAATTAAGCTCCATTTATTTGACTGAAAATGGCTTTTGGAAAATGATTTCTAAAAAATGATTGACTTTTCTAGAAAACTTAATATTTTCTGGTGTTTATTGAATCTGTATAAAATATTTTCTGTTGTTTGGTAGATTCCCTAAAAATATTTCAAAAAAGCTATTTTAAACCAAACAAACATACATTTGAATTTTTCTTGTCTTTTAATTGTTTAGCTAAATTCACTTTCTTGAAAATATTTCAAAAAAACTATTTTAAAAAAAAACTATTTAAAATGAAACAAACATATATTTGACTTTTTCTTTTTCATTTAATTGTTTAGCTAAATTCACTAAACAAAATGTGTAAACCAAACTACAACATTATGACTGAATTCACAATTTTTTTACGTATATATATACATACATAAATATAACCATGTTACATAAGGCACTTGCACAAGGAAAAGGGAAAAAATTGTGTCCAAAAGCAAAGGAGCATTCCCACATTAGCATCATCATCTTGCTGTAAGTGACCAATGAAAGATGGCATACTTAAAATCCAAACTTCAATGGCCTTAGTATCTCCTATGCTTCTTTGGTAATGGCTTTGCTTGTTCTTTATTCTAAAAACACACAGTAAAAGATTCTATGTCAATTAGAGAACAAAAAAAATTTCGTTGAAAAAGGGCCAAATAACCTTCCATTCTATTTAAAAAGAGGTAAACAGGACTATCTATTATTGCTAACAGAATCAAAATGAAGATGCAAAACTAGTTCAAATTTGAACCATCTTCTTTGGCATCATCTGAATTACATTACATTTATATTAATAAAGCTTGCAACAAAATTACATTACTTCTCACAAAACCCTATGTTTCATAATACAAATTCTCTAACTTATGAACTTGTAAACCAAGATTACAAGTAAACAAAGTCGATATAACTTTTCACAACCTAATCAGCCATATTGTATACATCACTTCTGTGAAAGATTATACTTCAATTGAATAGACAAAAGTTAAATTACTTTGCATCATATAAACCAATCTTACAAGCCAATTAGTGCACGATAAAACACACATAAAAATATTACACAATCACAATTGGTTAGAAAATATCATAGGTTTATTTGCTTACATATCGTAATCGTCCCCATTTGAAATAGAAGCAGCATTGTGAAAAAGGAACTTCTTCATGCCCATTGCTAGAGCTAAAATAAGACCTATTTGGTCTCATACTTTGGGTCATGGATGGTAGCGTGTCAATGGGCATTTAACAAGAATCTGCAAGACTAAAACCAAGGATGCTTTGCTCATTCCTTTCTGCTCCTCAATTATATAAGAACTACAGGAAATGTTGATTTTTGGGTAAGGATTACACCACTCAAGCCTAACCATAATATTTACCCAAATCAACTATAGTAAAATGATAACAGTGAGAAAAAGAATTAAAAGATTAAAACAAAAACAAGAACGGAGATCAACTCAAAAGAAGTGCGTATCAATAGGGGTGATAGTAGGGGAAATCTGCAAATTCCTACTACAATAGTTGTACTGCTTAAACAGGACAAATAATTCTTGGATCGATCACGCAAATTTGTTAAGAGATTGAAAAAAAGAAAGAAACATAGGTAACAAAAAGTAGAATGATCGAAGAGATAAAAATGGGTAGACTAGAGAGAATATAACGGGGAGTACCTAGCAATGGCACTGATTTGCAACCCAAGGGGAAGGGGAAGAGGAAGGGGAAGAGAAAAGGGAAGAAAATTTAGTAAAGAGTTGGGATGTGAAGGGAAAATCGGCTAGAAAATGTCTTACCGAAAAAAAAGTGTAAGACATTTTCTTAGAAGAAGGCATCATTTTCTCGTGTTTTGGAAAAGTTTTTACGGTGGGAATTTATTTTCCACCAAACAAACAATGGAAAAGGTTGAAAATATTTTCCAGAAAAACTTTTACAAGCAAACAAACGGAGCCTTAGTGTTTAACTCATTTCACAAGAAAAAGATAAAAGCTAATTAATAATTTTAAAATAATTTGAGGATTTTTATTATTGATTTTACTTTGGGGGGTTTAGTGCTAACGATTTTGTGAATATTTGGTTCGTCGAATATTAGATTGTATTCCATAATAGTATTCCATAAGATTATCTTATTTGGTTCATTTGGTTAAAATGTAAGATTTAACTGTTTGGTTGATGGAATGTAAGATTACTCAAAAGCAAATTTTACTCAATTGTCCTTATTATAGAATTTGTTTTTTTAACAAGTTTAGTTCATTTAATATTTTTTAGTTTCAATTTGTAACACCCCTTACCGTCCGACACCGGGACAGGATACAAGGCATTACCGGACTTAAATCCAGTAAACATACACAACCGGCCATAAAACTTCATTCAATTTAAAACCATTCATACACATGCAAATTGTCTCTTATATGGGCCTACGAGGCCCAAAACATACATTGGGAGTAGTTTGAGACTAATTTCAGAACTTTAGAAAAACTTAGAAAAATTTTCATGAAACAAGGTCACATGCCCGTATGGGTAGGCTGTGTGGCACACACCCGTGTGGCTTGGGACACGCCTGTGTCCTTAGCCCGTGTAACTCTTTGTTTATGACGTCATCAATACAATTAGGGTCACACGACCAAGTCATACGCCCGTGTGCTCAGACCGTATGGAAAATTAAATTCCAAAATCAAGTGCAGACTTCACACGGCCTGTGCACACGCCCATGTACTAAGGTCGTGCCCTTCACATAGCAGAGACACACGCTCGTGTCTCTGCCCTTGTGTTTACTATTGGGCATTGTATTTTGTATTAATTAGGGTACAAGAGACACACGGTCGAATCACACGCCCATGGGGCAGACTATGTGTCACACATGGCCTAGACACACGTCCATGTGTCTACCCGTGTGGACAACTTTGAGGCTAATTTTCCAAGCCATCTGTCACCCTTAAATGCTCATTCACTCATATATTTTTTATGGTATGCAACATAGTATATTTAGTTACTCAAATACTCATAATCTTGGTTAATCCATGACTTTTTAATGTCAACATATCACCTATCCAAACCATCATGCTTTCATATAGCATTTCACACCAATTTCATATGTATTCTTCATAGTAAACCTACTTCCAGTTTACTCAATTATACCATAGCTTTGGTCATACTTATTAGCCACGATTCATTCATTTAGCATATACGCCATTCATCACACATATCATCCACAAACAACCATATCAAGCATAACACATTGCATGCATGCATAATTAATTAAGGTTACAACCCAAATAATCAATATGAACCATATCACATGGTCATATAAAAATGAATCAAATATTACCATAAGCCAACACATTTGGCTAGACCAATATGACATATAACAAAAAGACCAAGTCTCTATACATGCTATACTCAAAAGTGTTGAGACTAACTATACCCAAATGTCCAGTTGATAGTGTGATCGAGTCTCCGAAATCCTTTAATCCCTAAGCTAGCTTGGCGATACTATAAGAAAATGGAAAAGAGAGGGGAGTAAGCATAAAGCTTAGTAAGTTCACATGCAAATAAATAGCAACATAACCATATCATAACATAGTTTACTTATGTGTCATCATAAATTCATAGGCATAACTTAAATTTGTAGACATAACTTACACATTTTCAATCTTACCAAAAGTTCATCACATACCAAGCTCATTCATATGAGTTTTCTTACATACCTGTACCAACTTGAAACACATTGTCATATTTCCTCATCATTGACTTACTTGTCGAATAACTCACAGGTTTACTTGTTGAACACTCAGAATACTATCGGATACACGGAAGACTTGCACATAGTGCTTCAAACATAGCCACATACTACCTCATATCACATTCATACATTGCTCGCTCTCAAGCTAATCACGGGCCTACTCACACAAACTGACAGGTACCCGCAACACATGCCGGGCTACCCAGCCACCGGTAGAACGTATAAGACCAGCACTCGAATTCACATAGTCACATATACACATAATCTCATGAGCTCATAATCATATAGTTCCTAATGACATGTCACATTGTATCCTAAATTATTCCTAAGGTTCAAATGGGATTTTCTCGATGTCACATCTTTGTCGAACTCGTTCACAAAGTTGTTCTCATTGACCATTATGTCATTCATACACTCATCATAACAATTAAACATAGAAATTCATACATTAATAAAGCATTAAAACATGATACAACATTGCATTATTTACAAATGAACTTACCTCGGTACAAAATATGGACAATTAATTCGATATAGTCTAAAATCTTATTCTTTCCCCGATCTAGGTCCGGACTCTATTTTTCTTGATCTATAATAGCAAATTCAGATCATTTAATCATCATATTATTCAAATTAGTCCAAAAACTATATTTAGGAAAAATTATAGTTTTACCCCTAAACTTTCACATATTTACAAATTAGTCCCTAGGCTTGTAAAATGAAATGTTTTCATTTTCTTTGTTGCCCAAGTCTAGCCGAACTTAACCCATACTCATCTCAACCCACATTTCCCACTAAAACACATATCTTACTACTCATTTTAGACTTTTTACAAAAAGGTCCTTTTTAGGTGTTTTCATGAAAAACCACTTAGTAAAGATGTTTATCATACATCAAACTTTCATATTCCTCCATGAAACATCAAAATACATGCATGTCACATATGGGTCACTTTTTAAACATGAGCCCTAACTCAAAGTAAGGCTAAAAATAGGTAGATCATGCTTCAAAGATCTCAAAAACATAAAGAACATTAAAAATGGGGCTAGGGAGTATTTACAATCGAGCTTGAAAGTTGAAGGAAAACCCTAGCTATGACTCTTCAAATTTTCGGTACACACATGAAGAATATGAACATAGTTTTGACTTATTTTTCCCTTTTTTATTCTTTTATTAACCAAACGAAAAAAAGGCCCTTAAGACCTTTCTTTCAAATTTTTCCTATTCATGCCCATTTTTGTTGTAACGACCCAATATCCGTGGGCACCGGAAAAGCGTGTTACCAAGCCTCCATCTTAGTAAATCGAGTAAGTAAATAATTATTAGGAGTAATTACGAGTCTAATAGTGTGTTTAATTAGATTTTTATTTAGTGAATTTAGCTTATAAAGTAATTAGGACAAATGATCAAATTGAATAAATAGTGAAAGTCTAATTATAGATTAAAAGAAAATAAAAAGGGCTAAAATGGCAATTAAGCCATTTAGCATAGTTGAAGCGGCATAAAGGGAATAAAATCTAAGATTTTATTTGTTTTTATTATATAATTAATGATATTTAAATATAATTTATATTATATGAATTTATGATAATTAAATTATAATGATATTATATTATTAAATAAATCAAAATATGCCAATTGTATGGATATGATAAAATACATGTGTAATATATGTATTTGTACATTTGTAATATAATTGTATATATTTTCTTAAATTTTAAGTAAAAAAATTTATTAATTATATTATTATATTATAAGAATTTTTTTATTTGATAAATTAGTTAGATTAAGACAAATGTAAGGTTAAGATATGGTAACAAATGTATTAATTATATTTGTTATTAAAATAGATATTTTATAATTATTAATTAACTTAAATATAAAATAAAGTAAATGAAATAAAAAGAAAAGAAAACACAAAACAAAAGAAACAAAGCTAAAAGTAACAGATGCCATTTCAAAACAGAGCAGGAAAGGAAAAGGAAAGAAAGAAGAAAGGGAAAATTAAGGTTTTAAAGCTTGAAGTTTAATTAGTAAGTTTAATCAAGTCATTTTCTTATAAATTTGATATTTTTGGAATCCTAGAGTGAAATACTCTTGGATTTAAGTTGAAATTTTGAAAGTTAATAGATTTTTGAGTAGGTTTATGTTGAACAAATGATGGAATTGGGGGTTTATTTGATAGAAATTTTGATTGGAATTGAATAAAGGATTGAATTGTAAACTAAGTTATAAGTTTTGAGTTTTAGGGATTAAATTGAAATAAATTCAAAATTATGAAAATATGATAAAAATTAGATAGTTAAATGTGAGTTTGGCAAGAAATTGAGTAGCAAAAAGTTATGAATTGAGAAAGGAAAATATATAGGTTTTAGTTAGGATTAAATTGGAATTAAAGTAAAAGTTAGATAAAAATTTCAGCAATTAAATTGTGTTGTGTTAATGATTGTGAAATTATTTTAATTGTTTGTAGCTAATATCGAGCCTGAATCGTCGGCCCAAAAATGAAAAGAAAAGATCGTCGAGGATTAAATCCGAAAAGAATTCTGGTTTATATCACTATAATTCAAACTTTATCATTATTATGTGTTTAATTTACTAATTATGTGTGGTAAGTATTTTATGGTAAGTGTTTAGTAAAATGATAAATTTATGATTGGGTACTGAAATTAAGACTGATACTGAACTAAATTATAGAATACTGAATATTGTTTTGAGTACTAAATTGAATTGTGAAGTTACTGAATATTGTTATATGTATTGCATTGAACTGTGAAATTACTGAAGTAATGAATCACAGCAATACTGCGAAACTGATTGAAATAAGGAATTATATTTGATACTAAACTGAGATGAAAATTGTATTGAAAAGTGAATTAAATACCCTATTAACTAGTCGGGCTAGTCGGATATAGTTGGCATGCCATAAGATATGGAAGAGTACAGGTTTTTTTCGGCTTACTGATCAGGCACTTATGTGCCGACTACTGTTACTTTTACCATTACTGTTACCGATTAGACACTTTGTGTGTTGAATACTGTTACCGCTACTGTTACAGATCCAGCACTTTGTGTGTTGAATATTGTTACTGTTACTGTTACTGCTACTGTTACTGATTACTGTTTAGGTACTGTGTACCGTTAAGGCGTAATGTGTCGTACTAGTGTGTTGGTTGGAATTTGTGTATCCGCCGAGTTCGAGTCAAGTTAATAGGGACAAATGAAATAAATTTACTGATAAAACTGAATTTGAATGATATGGCATATGTGAAAGGTGAGAATTGAAATAAAGAAATAAGAATGGTGTATATATATATATAATCAAATGATAACATAAAAAGATTGAATTTTTCATTAAGTGATGATAATTGTAATGTAAAAGTATGTGTGTAATTTAATGTATTTAATTATAAATTGAATTATAGTGATACCACTGAGTATATGTGTAACACCCCAAACCCGGCCCAGACGTTATGGCCGAATCTGGCGTGTTACATTGAAGTGTTTTAGCGAAAAACGTGTTTTCATTGAAAACTCTTCTTAAAAAAAACCCTAATTAACTAAAAAAGAAAAACCTTTCAGTTATGAAAGCATTGTTTAAATCATTTGATATTTTAAAAAACTCAGTTGCGGAAACGTAGAAAACATACTATAATTTAAGAAATCCATGTTCAACTTCTCGTAATTACAATGAAAATAATAATAATAATTCAAGTAGTAATTGAAAACCTTATTGCAATCTGGTCTGAACAGACTTAAAAAGAAATAAAAACTTAAATTCTTAAAAAAAACCAAGTCCGAATTATCTTGCTAGCCGAACACCCAAAGTCCCTCCAAACATCAAACCTTCTACTGAGCATCACCTGAAAATAAAATAAAAGAGGGGGTGAGTTTTTTCAAACTCAGTGTGTACAACCCTCGGCAAAAACAAGCATTCAAGAAAAAAAAACATCATTTATCAATCATGCAATGCAATCCTATCCAAATTATCCATCCACTACACACTAGCTCCGTCCCCCGTCACACCATGTGGGGATATAAATATCAACCCACCCATTCCACACACAATGGTAGCCCGATTGCGGAACTACCTTCATTTACATATTGGGCTTTAAAAGCCGTCGGCGGATCCATGATTGTCAAGCAACCATGCGATCCTCATATACTTCCTCCGTTCCATAATCCCCAACCCTTATGCAACCTAAGCAGACTATCATAAGTATGCAGCAAACATGCATGTCACATTTATAAAACTTACATTTAACACCTAGGAGTAATTTGGTCATTTTCGCCCGTAAGGGCATTTCGGTAATTTTCCCTAGATATGGATTTCACTTACCTTGGCCCGCAAACAAATCCCGAGAGCTAAGATGAACTTATTATGCACCAGGTAGGATTCCAGAGAAAAGGAGGTGAGTCATTAAGACCGCTTAAGTACTAAGCTCTCCCTAGATCCAATCCTAGACATGCATATACCCGTTGCCACACCTTAACCCTATGACTAGGCCCAATACCCCTACATACATGCATATGGCCCACTGGGCCCAATCTTATTCATATGGCCCATTTGGCCCAGTTCATATTCTTATGGCCCACTAGGCCTAATTCACATACATATGGCCTATTAGGCCCAAATCATATTATACTCATGCTCACATACAAATTTCCTAACACATAGCATCACTTAACAATCTTTGCCTATTATGGGCCCAACAGCCCATCAGGCCCATTTAGCCCATTCCGGCCCATTTGGCCAATTCTCAACCCAAGTCCACGGAATTTCCTGTGAGCCTCAGGCAACCTATCAGTTTCCTCTCCATGAGTGTTCGTGCACTCTGTGACTACCGTAGCCCAACTTTTAGCTTTTTGACAATTCGACTTTTCGGCTTTTTGGCTTTTCGACATTTCGGCTTTTGCTGATTCATTTTGTGTGTGCAGTGTATGTACACACCTGGTAAGCAAGCGTGCTGCGATTCCTTTAGTCACCAACCTACAAACGATATCACCCTTCCATTAATCGCATGCTTAATACATATCCTTACTAAAACCGAAACCTCACTTTAACCTTACCTTGCGCGATCAGCCCTTTCTTAAATCACTAACCACGATCAACTCCTAGATCTGCACCAATCTTAACTATTAAAACCAGAATAATATGTGACTCGTATCCAACACAAGTCCCATTACCTTAACTATGAACATTCGACCACTTTAGCCAATGAGAGTTGAATACTTACCAAAACCGCAAACACCTAAAGAGCAATTCGACAGAGAGCTAAGATCCGAGATTCGATACTAATTCCCTACCAAAATTGATTAGAAAGAGTGAAGGACAATAATCGATACCTAGCAAAGAAAACAGATTGGAAGAGCAACACTTACACTAGATTCGGTCAAAGAGTATTCAGCCCTTGGGAGATTTGGCTTTTCAGCTTTTCAAACTTAGTATGGTGAATAAGGTTTATTTGGTACAGATTAAAGAAGAAGGGTAGAAGAAGAAATCGACTAAGTGAAACAAAGAAAATTGTGTAGAGAATAATAGAAATCTGCATGAAGAAAAGAAAGAAAAACAAAAGGGTTTTTGGCTTTTTGGATCTTGAAAAGAAAAGGGTTTTCGGCTTTTGGAGAAAGGGGTTTATGGCAACAAGGTGAAGAAGAATTTCGGTAGTAGCTTGACAACCCTATATTCGGCCCCTATTTATAGCCCTTATAGCTGAATTTTCCATGCCCAATTCCCAATTCGACTTCATCACTTCTCCCTTCTCATCTCCTTGTTTTTCTTCCTGATAACCCATTGATTTTTTCCTTAATTTTCTCTTCTGAACACTCCCCTTGGAGTCCATCTTCACACCACTTTCATCCTTCTAGAAGGCCAAAATTAAACTTTTAAAAATACTAAGCTAGGATTCGAACCTTGGATCTCCTTGCTAGCTACTAACGCCACCTCCCTACATCCTAAGTGGCGTCACTTAGCCACTCCTCCACAAGGCTTTTTGATGCTATTTTCCCCCTATTTTTATTTAAAAGCCCACCTACTTGCCAACCTTGATTCTTTTAATAATTAAATTAAAATTCCTCCACCATAAAACTTGAACCCAGAACTTCTCCAACATACCTAGACACTTCAAATTCCTTAAACCCTTAAAGCCAACATGTCATTTGTCATTTTCTTGCTCACTTAAAAATTTTATGAGACCCATAGCCCAAAGCCTAATTCATCTAGGCCCAAAATTCAGAGTGTTACAATATGCATACTCAGTGTACGGTTGTTTCCGTGCGCAGGTTGTAGAAGTCAAGTACTGAACTAGCATCTAAAGCCAGACCCGACTTCAACAAACTTTTGGTGATGCATATTTTCTTTTGGTAATGTGGCATGTACATAGGATGTGTATAAAAGTTATTATGTTTTGAATATAAATGGTTAAAAATGTTAGTATTACAAGTCTAAGAATTATAATGAAAGAAGTTTATCCATTTCAATTTAATTAATACATTGATAAATTTAAATTGATATTATATTGATTGAGTTTGATTAGAAGGTATTTAGAATACAAAATGAGTATGTCAAATGAGTTGGTTGAATTGGTTATGTTTGAAATGGATACGGTTTTAATTGCAGGGGGTTTTGTGTAAAAATAAGCAGAAATGCTGTCGAAATTTATATATAAAAAAAAATTCGGAGTACTTGAACGAGTCCCGTTTCACTTTTAATACATGTTTTAGACTTCGAGAGTTCATTATAGGGACTTATTTATTAAATTATACTATAAATGTTATTTTATTTGTGAATTATTCGTAAGTTGTCTGATTTGTCCGATAATGCCTCGTAACCCTGTTTCGGCGACGGTTCGGGGTTAGGGGGTGTTTCATTTGTCCATAAAATAGAAATTGGGTAATTTTCTGTATAAGGACCTCTAATTAATACTCCATGTCAATTTCATGCTTAAGGCTTCTAGAACTCACATTTTGCAACTTTTGCAATTTAGTCCTAAATGTCAAATTGGACACTTTATCAATGAAATTTCTTCATGAAATTTCCACACAAGCATGCAATCATATTATAGACCTCCTAATAATCATAAAATAATTATTTTTACTTCGGATTTGTGGTCTTGAAACCACTGTTCCGACTAGGCCCTAATTCAAGATGTTACACAATTTCCATAAAATTATGACCAATAATTAGAATTATTACATTTCATTACAATTTATATTTTAATAGGTAAATATATTATGTTAAAATAAATTTATAAATTATAATTATAATAATTCATGAAAAATTATTGCAACACAACCATAATTATAGTTATAACCATAATTAATATATTAATAAATAAGTTATTAAATAAAAATAATGATTATAATTGTAATGTATAATATCTACTAGTTCACTATTAAAGTAAATATTTTTATTAGTCTTAAGAAAAAAGCCTAAATTGATTAGAATAATAAAAACAACGGGCAAATTCATTCAAAATTTGAGATTATGCCCATAATATAAGATTACCAAAGAAATAAGCTATAATAAGATTACACTCTATATTACAAGATGGTTGAAATGTTAAAATCCAAATACTGTAATCTCATTCTGAAATATAACATTACCCAACTTTCATAAGTTTTCATTTCAGGCACCACAAATAAAATATTTGCAAATTGGGCACTATTGTTAACAACCATTTCCATTTTAGTCACCTAACTTTAATAAATTTTCATTTTGATCACTCATTTTATCTTTTTAAAAAACTAAATTTATTTTTTTTCCAAAAAAATTGAGTTTTTATAGGAAATTGAGTTATGCAGCTACGGAGATGAAATTCAAGGTTTTCCCTACAATTCAATTCTCTATTAAACCCAAGTTCTTCAAAAAAAACTACTTTTTTCTTTTTACTGAAAAAAGCTAAAAATTAATTCTAGAAAAAAAATAAAAGGAATTAAAAAGATAAAAAAATTTCTTATAAAAACCCGAATAATTTTCTATAAAATCCCAAGTTTTTCTCTTTTACTGGGGAAAAATAAAATTAATTCTAAAAAGGGAAAAAATAAAGAAAATAAAGAAAAATAGTTTTTCCTATAAAAAAAACCCAAATAGTTCTCTATAAAATCCGATGTTTTTTCCTTTTACTAGAAAAAATAAAACTAATTTTAAAAGAGGAAATAATAATAAAGGAAATTAAAAAGATAAATTTGTTTTTCCCTATAAACACTCAAGTTTTTCTTATAAAAAGCTTAGGAAATTCCTTATAAAACCTTAGGTTTTCCTTTTTTTTTTAGGAAAAAACTAAAATTATCATTTTTAAAAAAAATCATTTTTAAAAAGATAAAATAAGTAACCAAAATAAAGATTTATTAAGGTTGAATGATTAAAATGAGTGTACAACAACCCTGAATTATGTCAGGTGATCAAAATGAAAATTTATTAAAGTTGGGTAATTAAAAAGAAAATAGTTGTTAATGATAGTGTCCAATTTATAAATTGTTTTTATTTTCGGTGCTTAAAATAAAATCTATGAAAGTTTGGTGACCAACTACCCTACTTATAATACATATAATAAAACATATAAAATTATTTCAAAAAGTAAAATATATAAATTTGTTTATAATTATATTACATAGAATAAAATATATAATGTTATTTATTATTAGATAGAAAATAAAATATTAAATATATATTTGCATTCAGGTTATGCTCAAGCTTGAAAATTTATGTCTAAGGTCCAACCTTGTTTAAAAAATGATATTGGTTTTTTTTTTTACTCAAGCTCAGTTTTTTATACCAAGCAATTATTTTGAGTATTATATTTTTATCTAAACTTTCAAATCATGGATCGGCATTCGAGTTTTAACGAGTAATTCCACTTTTGAGCAAGTCATGTCCAGTGCAATTAACCTAATTAATTATTCACTTGAAAATGATATTACACATCTTAACTCATTCGAACCTATAATATCTAAAAATTTATAATAGGGTTAAATATACTTTACCTCTTGAATTTGACTACTTGCGCTTAGTTGGTATCTATATTTTTCTATAGACCTAATTAGTACTTAAAGTTGGGTTTCATCACACTTTGATACCTTTATAGTAATGTGGTTAAAAATTAATAATGTTGAACTAACAAGCAACCAGACCATGACACATGACAACATCTAATTATGACACATAGCAAATATGAAAAAAAGATAAAATATTTAAAAGTATATAAATTCATAAAAACATATAATTTTTTCACATCCAAAATGAGCTTGAATAACCATTTATCTATGTTTATCTAAATCTAGGAAACATTTTGTTTAAATTCATTTCAAATATGCTTTTTAGTAATTTTATATATTTTAAAATTTTAATAAAATATTAGGTTTTGTATTATTATTATTATTTTCAAATTAAAAAGATATAAAAAGTTAAAATATAAAAATTAATAAATTTTTTTTATAAATGTATGAAGAATCAACCTAAACAAGTTTTATAGTAATTTTATATATTTTATGTTTTTTTATAGATTTATATATTTATATTTTTTTGTAAATTATAAATTATAAATTTTATGTATTCTTCAAAATAATAATATAAAAACTTGATATTTTATAAAACATAAATATATATTACTAAAAAAACATGCCTAGAATAAATTTAGACAAATATCGTCTATGTTCATTGTACTCTGAACAATTATTTGTCCATATTATTTCTTGATGCAAAAAAAAGTTTTATACGTTATTTTTAAAATATTTGTATATTTTCCAATTTTATTAAAATTTACATATTTTTTAATTTGAAAATAATAATATGAAAATATGTTATTTTAAGTAAATAAATAAAATTGTTAAAAAAAACAAACAAACATTTAGAATGAATCTCATCATATGTTCACTTTTTATTAATTCATATTTTTACTTCAAAATAATAATATAAAAGTGAAATTTTATAAAGGAAAGTAAAATATATAAAACTAATAAAAATATAGAACATATATGACAAATGATTGCCTAAATTTAGATGAATCTAAACAATGATAATGTATATTTTTATTAATTGATATATTTTTAAAAATTTTTATTATTTTTATTTATGTTCGTCATGTATCATAATGTGAGACTAACACTAATTACATGTGATTGTTGTTAATGCCATATCATCATTTTCTAATGATGTTAATGCAGAGATATCAAAATGTAATTGACTCTAAACTTAAATATTAATTAGATAAAAAATAAATATCAATTAAATATAAATAAACAAATTGAAAAGGACAGTACATATTAACTATGTATAATAACATTAGTGCGATTTAAAATAATACTGGATTTAAAGACAATCACAAGAATATAAAAATTAAAAAAATATAGTACTGAATTAATTGATAGGGTATTAATTAAAAATTCAAATGAAAGTTGCTTTTCATATATAAAAGAATTAATATTAAGGCTCGGTTATCGATTTAAACTCGAATATCAAAAGGCATAATCTGATATGATGCAAACACAGCAATTTATTGGAATATTCGACTTAAAATTCCCCCGTAAATATAATTTATTCACTTTCTTACCAGGAAAAAAAAAATTTAAGCTGGGTTTCCTTTCTTTTTATGTCCCTCACATATCCCTATGTTCTTCCCCGTCTCTCCTATTTAACTCAACTAATCAACCCCAATACCGTTGAAACACAAACCCGAGTTTGTCGTATAGAAATGCTCTAATGGCTCTTTCTGATAGAAGAATTAAACGAGTTACTGACCCGCTCGACGACCGAGTCAAGGCTCGTCTCGTCGGCGTCAGTTACGACAGTAGCGGAAGCGAACATTCTGCCGCCGTTTTCGTTGAAGATGATGATTCGCCTTGCCTCTCGGAGCTTGTTCACAGTTTTCTGGAAGACGACCACGATGCAGCTGAACAAACGGGTTACAACTCTGACTCAGATCGAGTCGACTCAAACCTTGACTTTACCGATTCGCTCGAGATCATCATCAAGTCAACCTCTCTTAACAACACGGATGCTTACAGGAATCTGCTTATGGCTCACGTTCTGAGAGCAATGGAGATGCTTTCTTTTTTCAAAACAGATAAAGCAATTTTCAGGCGTAAAGTAATGGCTTATCTTCGCGAGGTAGGCCACAATGCGGCGATATGCAAGACCAAATGGAGCTCCTCTGGAGGCCTAACTGCCGGAAACTACGAGTTCATAGACGTAGTGCAATCCGCAGCACGCACGGGCCAAAACCGGTACCTCATTGATCTCGATTTCGCTTCCGAGTTCGAGATCGCCAGGCCGACGACCGAGTACTCGAGGCTGTTACAACATTTGCCTAGGGTTTTCGTGGGAAGAAACGAGGAATTGAAAATGATCGTCAAGGTCATGAGCGATTCGGTAAAAAGATCGTTGAAGAGCAAAGAACTAACCCTCCCTCCATGGAGGAAAAACCGTTACATGCAAAACAAATGGTTCGGTTCGTACCGTCGAACGACGAACCAAATCCCGGCGAGCTCCAGCCCATTGACCCCCTCGGCGGTCCATCCCGTCAACATCGTGCAATGCTGTCACGTTGGGTTCGACGAAACAGTGAACGGTCGTTTGTTTGTCCGTACGAGATAATAATTTTGATTTTGACAGACGACGATAAACGAAAACTGGAATAGTTAATAATGCGAGGAATATTTGTAATCTTTAGTTATAATCAACATTATTTTCTTAGTTTACCCTCAATTAACCTTTTTCTTTTTTTAATTATTTGGTGTGTATCGTGAGAAGAAAAAGTAATAAATATTTCGTGTAACGCGGCTAATACACATTGCGTACAAGGCCACCACATAGTTTGCTCATTAATCACGTGTTTACCACGAATCTGAAAATTCAGTAAAAAAATATAAAAAAATCCTGACCGTTGAAAATCTCAATAAAGATTGGGCCTCCTCTGGTGAAAGGAACACGTGTTGGAAAACCATTTGGATGATACAACTCAGAAGATAGAATGAGGATGGCGTGGCAATAAGTTTGGATGTGACGCTGAGGAGGGTGTTGTCTTCTAGGTAAATTATATAATACTATATTTTTAAAAAGTAAATAAATCAATCTGATATTATTTTTAAAAAATAAAGAGAGAGGTTTTGAACTGCATTATGAAGAAGTGGGGGCAAAGGGGTAATAATGAGGGGACAGGAGTGAAAAGGAAAGATCGTGAAATGGATAAAGTATTATGTTAGTTTATTTGGCTTTTGAGAGAGAAAGAAGATAAGAAAGAAGGGAAATTATTGTCCTAGGCTTTTGTCATATGGGTAAGGGCAATTGGGGAAAGGCAGAGCGGTGGATGAAGTGTTCCAATGGTGAAGTGGGTGGCCACTTCTGGTTGGCTTCTGATTTCTCAACTGAGAAGGTAACCACCCAGATTTGGGATTGGCATGAAATTTGCTTCCCTCTTTTTTTTTTTTTTTTTTTGGGGGGGTGGGGATATCAAATGAGCAAATGGCACTCCTTTCGCCACACCATTGGCCCTTTTAGCTTTGGTAGGGTCAAAAGATCTTTTACTTTGTCAATCTTGCTGCTGATCTTATCTGTTCTTATAATATTAGAAGCAAAAATGTATAACTTTAACGAGATAAATATATTATCTGATATTTAAAGTATGAATATTTTAGGGTAAATTATAAAAATATCATTAAATTATTATTTTTATTTTATTTTAGTCATTAAATTATTAATTTTTTTATTTAGTCATTAAATTTTTTGAAATCAAATATTTTAGTTACTTTTTATCATTAGATGAGCGTAGAAAAACTTATATTGACTTTTTTATTGATTTAATAATAAATATAGCACTCAAATATTTACATATTATATTAATTTGATTCTAAATATAAAATATTCAACAAATTTAGTCATCAATATTTACAAAAAAATTATTTTAGATTAAATTCTAAAAAAACTTAATACATTTAGCCCTCAAAATTCATCAATTTTATTCTATTTCAATAATTTTTTTAAATGTAAAATTTTTAATTACTATAAATTTAATTCTAATTCAATCTAAAAAATTCATTTCACTAAATGATTTTTTTCTTTTATATATATACATGAGTTGTTATTTTATAAATTGACAGTTTACATTTATATAAAAATATAGATGTTGGTGCTTGACATTGTACATAGAGACATTTCCTTGATATTGCGTACAACCGGAACATTTATTATAATTAGGATTTATATTTGATAACTTATAAATATATATTATTGATTATAGGATGATGGTAAATTATAAATAAAAATAAATCTAGATCATTTGATTTTTTTATGATGTGTCATTAGATTAAATAAAGAAAAAGATAAGAAAAGATGTGACCATCATTGGTTTGTTTAACCATGTGAAAACAAAATCCTCCGGTCAAAAGATATGAATTTAATGAAATGGCTAATGTTTGTTGATAGTAATTCAAAGATTATATTTATCATAAAAAATAAAAAATAAAACTATGAAGGAGAGATTTGAGAGTATGGCTTTTCTATGACATTTGTTTGGTTCTATTTTTGGTATCCTTCGGTTTTGGCTCTATTTCAGTTTGTTCTTGCGTTATGGAATCAACATTATTAGATATTCGCTTAGAGGATGAGGAAGAAACGGGAGAGCCGATGGCATGGGAGGTGGCCTAAGAATCTGAAGTACAAGATAAACAGCCTTATTACCTTCTAGTAGGCTATTCTTGACGACAAGCACCGTTAATTTTCAGTCTATGAGATCGGTCATGACTAATCTTTGGCATCCTTTAGGAGGGATGACGATAAAAAATATTGGTGAGAAACAGTTTCTTTTTAGATTCTACTGTGAAGTGGATCGGGATAGAGTTATTAATGGCATTCCTTAGACTTTCAACAACCATTTGTTCCTATTAGCAAAGGTTAAACTGAATGAGGAACCGTTGGAGGTGCCTCTTCTTTCTACCCTTTTATGGGTCCAGATCCATAATCTCAGTTTAGGCATGTATTCGGAATCTTTGGCTAGGCAGTTTGGAAACCTCATTGGCACCTTAGAGTATGATGTGAAGGCTATTGTTGCGGGTTTGTGAAATTTTATGAGAGTTCAGGTGGAAATTAACATCTTTAAACCGTTGAAATGGAGGAAAAATATTCTTTTTGCCAATATGAAGGAATGCTATGCCACCTTTAAATATGAAATGCTCATTACTTTTTGTTTTCTATGTGGAAGATTAGGACACAGTGAAAGTAATTGTCCTATTCGCATGGTTGAAGGTAGTAAGGATTTGCCGCTGGCATGGGACATTTCACTGAAAGCTCCCCCTCGAAGGACGATCACTGGCGGTAGCATCTGGCTACGTGAACATGGGGAAATTGAGGTGAAAATTGTGGAATTTTTGGAATTAATCAGGGGAGAAATTTTAGGGATTCTAATCCCCCTAATTTATGGTTGATGTTGGCGGAATTTTTGGGTTGAATTTAGCTGGGAAATCAAATCTTCCCAATAAGGAACTGCAAGTTGATTTGGAATTAATGAATGAAGGAAGTTTGGAGGAAAATAGGCCAATCTCGATTAATAATGGTAAGAAATGACCCAGATCGAAAAATGTATCATCGGTTTCTTTCTCTATGGATTTGGGTGAGACTCCCGGCAAGCAGAACATGTTTTGCCAATTTGAAAACTCAGTTGAACCTAAGAGGCAAGTTAGCCAATCGCAATGAAAATCCTAAGTTGAAACGTTCGTGGGCTGAGGAACCCACGATCCGTTCGTAGAATTCAGCATTTGCTGAAAGGTTATAATCCCTAGATTATTTTTCTTATTGAGACGAAAGTGGATGAGGTTCGAATGGGCAGAATTCGAGAGAAATTCAGTTATCGAAATGGGATTGACTTTCAGGCAAGTGGCTCTCGTGGTGGTTTGACGTTGGGGGTGAAAAAATGGCATTTCCATTTCTTTAAGAAGTTTCAATGAGAAAAATATCGATGTTTTAATTTCTATTGAGGATGTGAATGTTGATTAGCGTTTTATTGGTTTTTATGGTGATCCCAATAGCAGAGATCGAGTGAATTTTTAGGCTTTACTGTCCCATTTGTGTAATTCTCATGAGGGTCCTTGAATTGTCATGGGAGATTTTAATGAGATTGTCTCTAATCAGGAGAAGAAAGGTGGGGATCCGAGGAATGGAACTCAAATGGCCAATTTTCAAGAAGTTTTGGCAGATTGTGGTCTTTATGACCTGGGTTGATGATCTTTATTTGGCTCACCCATCAGATACGACACCGATGGATATTATTGAAGCTAAATTGGATTATGGGATAGCCATTGATAAAGAGGAAATTTATTAGAGTCAAAGGGGCTAGATCGAATTGGTTACAGTTCGGGGATCAAAATACAATTTTTTTCACAATTTTACGTCTTATTGTCAATGTTTGAACAGGTTTAGATGTTTGAAGGATGATTTGGGGATTGAACACACTAAGGATATGGCTATAATGCATACGACTATTAGTTATTTCATTGACCTTTTCTCTAGTTCGAATAGTAAAGGGGTGAATGAGATTTATGACTATAACACCTCTAACCCATATCCGTCACCGGAACAGGGTTATGGAGCATTACCAGAGTATGCAGTTCAATTACAGTTAATTCATGTCATTTACTATTCATTTCCAAAAATCAATCACAATCAATCATAATGTCCCTCATATGGGTCCTCGAGGCCCAAAATACAAATTAGAATCGAGTCGGGACTAAACCGGATTCATAGAAATTTTTTCGTGAAATCTCAAAATTTTTCTGAGGTACAGGGGACACACGCCCGTGTGGCCAGGCAGTGTGGCTTACACGGCCAATGACACGCCCGTGTCCTAGGCCGTGTGGGCATTCAATGTGAGGTACACGACCGTGTTCCAGCCCGTTTCGTACATCTATGGCTAGCCATACTTCTATGTGCTAGACCATGTGGACAATTTAATTTTTGAAAATTAGGTGCAGGGGTTACATGGCTAGGACACACGCTCATGTGCCGGCTGAGACACATGCCCGTATCTCTACCTGTGTGCTAATTCTGAGCATTCTGGTTCTCGATTTTTAAGATGCAGGGGACACATGGCCAAACCACACGCCCGTGCACATGACCATGTGTAACAGCCCGGTTTAGACCCTAGTCCAAATAGTGGTTTCAGGACCACAAATCTGAGTTAGAAAAATATTTTAATATTATTTTTCGTGTTTTTAGTATGTGGTTAAGCATGCGTGGAAATTTCATATGAAAATTTGATAGTTTGTGTGCTTATTTGATAAAAAAGACCTAATCGCGTAAAGTGTAAAAGTGGCTTTCCATATTGTAAAGGTTTCTATTTGCCATGACTTTCTAAAGCAAAGGTCCTTATGTTGTTATTAACCCATTGAAAACGTTAATGGACATAAATGGCCTAATGTTAATGTTTTGATAATGTTTTCATTAAGGGCAAAATTGGTATTTAGTTAATAATTATTAATTAAAGTAAAAGAAAAGCATGAAATTAGGCCATTTTCATTCATCCTTGCCAAAAATCAAAGGAAAAGAAAAGAAAACGAGATAGTTACGGTTCAGCTAGTTCAAGCATCAATTAGGAATGTGTTTTTGATCGGTTTTTGATAATTTCTACGTTTTTGTGATTGTTGCTTAGTATTCTATCAAGCCCATGTCTCAATTTCTGATTTTGTTGATGATTTTAGTTATGCCATTGATGAAGTTGTAAGATTTGTGTTGTTAAATGATGAAAAATGAAAGATATATGATAGATTTTTGTATTTGAATTTTTGATGAATTTGAGTAACTTGGGCTAAATTGTAAAAATGAGATTTTGAGGGATTAAAATATGAAATAAATGAAATATATGGACTTGTATGAACTCCATGAAAATTTGGCTAAGCATGTGTAAAAGGAAATTTTGTATATTTTGTGATTTTATGAATTAGGGACTAAAATATCAAAATGTGAAAATGTGAGGGTTAATTTGTAAAATGACCTAAATATGTGTTTTTGAATTGATTTGAATGAATGTGAGTTTGAATAAGTCAAATTTGAATTTATTTAGATTAAGAACAAAAGAAAACGGAATTAGATCGGGGGAAGTCGAAAGTCATCGAGTAGTCGACTCCGTTCGTTCGAATCCGTACGAGGTAAGTATATATACAAATAAATGTGATTTGAATTGGAATATTAATGTTTATATGCTATTGAACATTGATGAATTGCAATATAAGTTGAATATGAGAAAATCCAAGAAAGTTCCGATAATGTGACGACGTCCGAAAAGCCCCGTACGAACCATAGGAATAGTTAGGATACATATGTCATGACATAGGATCTAATATGTGTTTTCGTGTAAGACCACGTCTGGGACGTTGGCATCGACTTATGATTTATGTGTAAGACCATGTCTAGGATATTGGCATCGTATTTGATTTTGTGTAAGACCCTGTCTGGGACAGTGGCATCAATATTCGATTACATGTAAGACCACGTCTGGGACTTTGGCATTGTACGAGCTTTCCGAGCTATCCGAGTATCCTTAGTAATTCTAAACGGTTCAACGGGCATTTCGAGAAATGAATAACTATGTGGATGTGTATTCGATTCAGGTACATTTGAAATATTTATCATCAATTGAGAATGAAAGGTAAGTATATGTGCAAGTGATGATAAGTGATATAAGTATAAGAAAATATGCTATATGTGCAAATGAATTGGGAATATGTGAAATGTATATGAACTATGTGGTTTGTAATAGTATTTGACTATGGAATAAATGTAAGTTATGATGCTTATATGTGTTAAAATATGAGTTTATTTGTATATGGCTTACTAAGCTTTTGGAAAGCTTACTTTGTGTGTGTTTTCAACTGTTTTATAGATACCGAAGCTATCGAAAGCTCGAGGGTCATCGAGGATCATCACCATACTATTGAACTATATTTTGGTACCTTTTGAAAATGTGTATATTGGATTATGGCATGTACAGGCTAGAAATATGTCTATATGTTTTTGAGTTGTGAATATTAGCCATGTGTTGTGGCTTGGTTTTGGTTGTGTTTATGTATGATTTTTGAGTAATAACTTTGTGATGAAATATTGCCAATATGATGTGTTTTTGGATGGCCAATGGTAATGGTCAATTTGGTAAGTTTATGATATGTGCTTATTTGAGGAATTGATAAGTTTATGGCATGAGATTGAATAAAATGAATTGAGATTATGAAGCATATGTTTAGGTATGACATTAGCTCGTGATTTGGTATGTTTGGTTTGTATAATAAGGATGAAATAGGTTGACGAATATATGTTATGAATGGTGAATGTTTTGTGATTGAAATTGGTTGGAAATATGTTGTAAATGTTTGGTTTTGATGCTTGTAGGGAGGACCCTTAATGGGGACATTTTGGCCTTGTAAATGGCCTATTTTTTCCCACACGAGGAAGGACACGAGTGTGTGTCTCAGCCATGTTGCTTAATGATCATTTCGAAATGAGCCTGAGTAGACCATACAGTCGCACACACACGGGCATGCGCTAGGCCGTGTGGCCAAGTCAGTTTTGTGCACGTGTTAGACACACGAGCGTGTGATTGGCCGTGTGATCAAGTCAGTAGCCTCCCTAATTTTCACACGGCTTGGCACACGGGCGTGTCTTGTAGCCATGTGGACAAGTCAGTATGTATGCCCTGTTTTTCCATGGCTTAGACACATGAGCGTGTCTAATGCCGTGTGAGGCACACTGCCTGTTCACACGGGCGTGTGACCTTTATAACTTTGAAAAATGTTTAAGTTTTGAAAAATTTTGTATACGTTAGGTTTAGTCATGACCCCTTTCTAAAACTGTTTAAGGTATTGTTAACCTATGTAGGAGACTCTGTATTGATGTATGGCTATGATGTTATGATGATTGTGAAATGAATGTTAAATGTTTCGATATGTCCGGTAATGCCTCTTAACGCTAGTCCGGCGACGGATATGCGTTAGGGGTGTTACATTTAGTTGGTATCAGAGTTACGATTTAGTCGATTCTAGAACTAACGTAGCATATACGAGTCTAGATATACATGCCATAATTGTAAACTGCGATAGCGTGATGATTCTTAACATCGAAAGTGTGCTTTTATATGGCAAGTGGATCCTGAACGAGCCGTAGCTGATGATGTCTAGAGTAATGCGCCTGCTTCCGCTCAAGGGATAGTGCCATCCAATTCTAAACCTGCTATGAGTAGCCACGAGGGAGAGGTTAGACAAGCCTTTTACCAAATGATGAATGATTGATTCACCTAATATATTCGAGCTAATCCTGCTGTGCCACAACCTTCACCCCCGCCTAATCCTCTGTAAGTCCCTGTCATGCCACAAGCGAATTCGATTCAGTTGAATAAGCCTCCGTGGATAAAATTAGAAAATATGGGGTCAAAATGTTCCGTGCCACTACTAATGATGATGGCGAGAAAGCTAAATTCTGGTTAGAGAATACGATACGAGTGTTTGATAAATTGTTATTAACTCTAGACGAATGCCTAAAATGTGCCATTTCACTTTTGAGAGATACGAGGTATCATTGGTGGAAGACGTTGATATTCGTAAATCCGAGAGAACGAGTTACTTGGGATTTCTTTCAAGTTAAATTCTGGAAGAAATATTTCAGTCAGAGATTCATCGATCAGAAACATAAAGAGTTTCTTGAATTGAAACAAGGCCGTATGTGTGTTACAGAATACGAGCAAGAATTTGTGAGATTGAGTCAATACGCTCGAGAATGTGTCTCGACTGAAGCAATTATGTGCAAGAGATTCGAGGATGGCTTAAATGAAGACATCAAATTGTTAGTCAGGATTCTGGAAATAAAAGAGTTTGTTGTGTTTGCTGAACGAGCATGTAAAGCTAAAGAACTCGGGAAAGAGAAAAGAAAAGTCGACTTAGAAGCTAGAGATGTGAGAAAGAGATCCGCAAGTAAATCATTTTAGTTTGAGTTAAAGAAATTTCGAGATGATTATAGCCGTTCAAAGGCTAATGTGGGCCATTCGAGTAGAGATTGTGTTAGATCGCGTTCAAGCTTTAGAACTCCAGTTACTTCTGTTGCAAGTGTAATCGGCCTGACCCGAGCGTAAACACTGTGGTAAAAGACATCCCGACAATTGTAGACTATATGATCGGGCTTGTTTCAAATGTGGATCTTTAGATCATTTTATTCATGATTGTCTTGAGTCTGTTGAACAAGAAATTGTGCAGAATCCGATGCCAAGTAGAAATTCAGCTCATGGTAGACTTCTTAGAAATACAGGAAATGTGAGTGGTAGTCAAAGAGGGACTAAAGATACCGCTGTTTGATCTGAAGCTTGCGCACCTGTCAGAGCCTACGCCATCCTAGCTCGTGAGGAAGCTTCATCTCCAGATGTGATTACGGGTACTTTTACTCTTTATGACACTTCTGTTATTGCATTGATAGATCCAAGATCGACGCATTCGTATATATGCATAAATTTAGTATCCAGTAAGCTTTGCCTATAGAGTCTACTAAATTTGTGACTAGAGTATCGAACCCCCTAGGTAAAAGTGTCCTAGTTGACAAAGTTTGCAAGAATTGTCCGTTAATGTTTTGAGACATTTGTTTTCTGGCTAATCTGATGTTATTACTTTTTGATGAGTTTGATATAATTCTGGGTATGGATTGGTTAACTTTGCATGATGCTATTGTGAATTGCAAATGGAAAGCTATTGATTTGAGATGCAAGAATGATGAAGTAGTCCGAATTGAATCTAGTGACTTAAATGGGTTGCCGGCTGTAATATCTTTGATGAAAGCTATGAGTTTTGTGAGAAAGGGTTGTGAAGCCTATTTTTCTTATGTGATTGACGCGAAAGTGATAGAAAAGAAAGTTGAATCAGTGCCTGTTGTCTGTGAATTCCCTTATGTATTTCCTAAAGAACTTCTGGGATTACCTGCGATCCGAGAAGATGAATTTGGAATAGATTTAGTACCAGGAACTACTTCGATTTTGATAGCTCCGTATAGAATGGCTCTGACCGAGTTAAAAGAATTAAAGTCCCAGTTGCAAGAGTTGATAGATAGAGGATTCGCAAGACCAAGTTTCTCACCTTGGGGTGCTCCTGTTCTATTTGTGAAAAAGAAAGATGGTACAATGAGAATATGTATTGATTATCGTCAGTTGAACAAAGTGACTATTAAGAATAAATATCCTCTGTCCAAAATTGATGATTTGTTTGATCAGTTGAAAGGAGCTATTGTGTTTTCAAAGATATATTTGAGATCAGGATATTATCAGTTGAGAGTAAAGATTCAGACATTCTGAAAAATATTTTCCGAACGAGGCACGACCACTATGAGTTTTTAGTTATGCCTTTCAGATTAACGAATACACCTGCTATTTTTATGGATTTGATGAACAAAATTTTCAGACTGTATTTAGATCGATTTATTTTCGTATTCATTGATGACATTTTGATTTATTTGCGTGATGAAACTGAACATGCTAATCATTTGAGAATAGTGTTACAGACTCTACGTGATAAGCAATTATTTGCAAAGTTCAGTAAATGTGAGTTCTGGTTATGCGAAGTTGGTTTTCTGGGTCATATAGTATCAGCATCAAGTATCCGAGTTGATCCGAGCAAGATTTCTACTATTTTGGATTGGAAGCCTCCAAGAAATGTTTTTGAAGTCCGCAGTTTTCTAGGACTTGTTGGTTATTACCGAAGATTCGTAAAAGGCCTTTCTATGATTGCAACTTCGTTGACGAAACTACTTGAGAAATATGTGAAATTTGAATGGTCTGAAAAATGTCAGAAAAGTTTTGATCAGGTGAAAGCCCTATTGACTGAAGCTCTGGTGTTAGTACAACTAGAATCGGGTAAAGAATTTGTGATCTATAGTGGTGCTTCATTGAACGGTCTGGGCTGCGTTTTGATGCAAGAAGGCAAAGTCATAGCCTGTGCTTCGAGACAGTTAAAACCGCATGAAAAGAATTATCCGACACACGATCTGGAATTGGAGGCTATTGTTTTTGCTTTGAAGATTTGGTGCCACTATTTGTTTGGTGAGAAATGTCATGTATATTCTGATTATAAGAGTTTGAAATATCAGATGACTCAGAAAGATTTGAATCTAAGAAAGAGAAGATGGCTAAAACTGCTAAAAGACTACGAGCTTGTTATTGATTATCATCCGGGAAAAGTAAATATTGTTGTTGATACTTTGATTCGAAAGTCATTTTTTGCATTACGTGCGATGAATACTCATTTGGTTCTATTTGATGATGGTTCGTTTTTAGCCGAATTGAAAGCGAGACTGTTGTTTTTAAAACATATTATTGATGTTCAGAAAGTTGATAATGAGTTAATAGCAAAACAAACTCAATGTGAATTGAATTCTGATTCTAAATATCGAATTGATAAAGATGATTGTCTGAGATTCTGAGATCGAATTTGTGTTTCGAGAAATCCAGAGTTGATTCAGATGATTTTGAACAAAGCTCACAACAGTCGATTATCTGTACATCCAGGTAGGACGAAAATGTATAGTGATTTGAAACAACATTATTGGTGGTCTGGAATGAAAAGGGATATCTCTGATTTTGTTTGAAATGTTTAATCTGTCAGCAAGTTAAAGCTGAACATCAGGTGCCATCCAATTTGTTACAACCGATTATGATTTCGGAGTGAAAGTGGGATAGAGTGACAATGGATTTTGTTTCAGGTTTGCCCCTATCTCCAAGAAACAAAGATGCGATCTGGGTTGTGGTTGATCGATTGACGAAATTAGCTCATTTTATTCCGATACGATCTGATTACTCGTTTGATAAGTTAGCTGAGTTATACATTTCTGATATTATGAGATTGCACGGTGTGCCATTGTCTATTGTATCAGATAGAGATTCGATTTGCAATTTTGGAAGAAATTGCAAGAGACTTTAGCTACAAAATTACATTTCAATATTGCTTTTTACCCGCAGATGGATGGTCAATCTGAGCCACTGCAGCAAAATTGACTTTTAGCGGTGTCTTTTAAGGTCTTTAGGCGTTTTTGCAAGCGCTGCAAAAAACGCCGCTAAAGTTTGCGGCATTTATTTGAAAAACGCCGCTAAAGAACATGACCTTTAGCGGCGCTTTTCCCACAAATGCTGCTAAAGATCAGTACCTTTAGCGGCGCTTTCCCACCAACGCCGCTAAAGATCATGACCTTTAGCGGCGCTTTTCCCACAAACGCCACTAAAGATCATGACCTTTAGCAGCTCTTTTCTCAAAAACGCCGCTAAAAATCATGACCTTGAAAAAAATTATTTTATTTTAATTAAATAATATTTATTTCTATGTTAAATATTATATTATGTTTAATTTTTGAAATTTGAACTTTAAACTATATATTTTTAAGGATAAATAAAAAATATTAATTAAATTAAATTTTCCATTAAAATTTATACTTCAAAACTAAATATAAAAATTAATGAATTTAAATTTAATACATAAGCATTGATTCAATATGTAATTTAATACATAAAAAAGCACACAAAGTATTACAATTTCTAAAACAAAATTCATCCTAGTGAGAAAATAATGCCAAATCGTCATCACCTCTCTTTAATAAAAGGAAAAAGATCAGAAAAGAAGAAGAAACAATATACAACAGAGGGCTGGTTCAAGCTTAGATGAAGCCAAAGTATTGCAATGCCTGCATATATAACTTAGTGAAGTACTTTGATCTTGATCTTGGTTAAGACTTTTCCAGCAATAAAGAAAATTGTTAAACGGAATCTCGGTCACTTGATTGAGCAAAACAAGGAAATTAGCTATACCATTTACTGTAATGAAAGTGAAATTAGTAAAAAGTAAACCCATAATAAAAAAAACTGATGCTAGGCTAATCATAAATGCTAATGTCGCTATAAATAAGTGACAGGCATAAGTCTAGTTTCATGTTGATGGACTTGTAAAGGCCTCAAAAAGAAAATAGGTAGCATATATGAAAAAGACAAAAAGGGTTAAATGAAGGTTAAATGAGATATCATGACGAACCTCACGTGTTTAATGTCTATCTCCTTTCTCGATTTCATGCGACTCATAACATGTTTCACTTTTTTTATTAAGCTCACAAATATCACAGGTTTTTAGTTATCATAATCTTAATTTCTATGTCCAATAGCATTGATAAAGTAATTATTTTTCATTCAAACAAATTTGGTATTATCTTTAGTCACTTTGAAATGTCTAATCATTGAAGATGAGCGCAAAATGCCATAGTTGCTGAAAAACAAGCTCATGCCAAAGTTTGAACTCTATACCTCTAGCATATAGGGGATCTTGAACCCAAAGTCTTGAAAATGTCGATCAAAAGGAAGAGGAGATAAACTTGACGATGAAACACTAATGGAAAGATGTTAAACTTTTGGAAGAAAAAAGCAAAAGATGTTTAAGGGACTCATGTCAAGAACTCATGTCAAAATAAAACTGGTAATGGATAAACTCGAGACTCATCAAGATAAAAAAATAAAAAAGAACCTACCTCGTGCTATTGCATCCTCTTTCCTTCTCAACTCCTGCAAAATATAAAGTTAACATTCAGTTACTACAAGGAAAAATTAATCTAAGAGCAAAATGAATAGCAAAATCACCTTACATACACACAGTTACATATTGCATCCGAACATATAAGAACAAATTACTTGTTCACGCTTATTCAGTTCAGCCTCTTTTGCTTTAAGTTCCTTCTCTCTTGCTTTTAGATCATATATATTTTAATCATATATAAGACAAAAATATCAAAAGAAGCCTATGATTTTAATCATATATATTTTAATCATTTTGTGACCAAAGAATGGATGTTGGGTAGCAAATATATAAGAAAATGCATTGAGAATCGGACAAATGTACTTCAAAGTTAACATATAAAATTAACATAGAAAAAAATTAACTTTTATGAATGATATAACAGCATAAAAAATATCTTCTATCATATAAAAAACCTCAATTATTGATGGTTTTTTACTTATTAGTTTTAATTAATCATGAGGTCTCAAAACAACCACAATTGTTACTAACGTTAAAAACAAGATAGTGGATGTACCTTGTGAAAAAAAGCAAATTATTTCTCTTGTAATTTATATGAAAATTTAAACCATTTAAACACGAAATGCAAAGTACAAACATAGTTCCTACTCAGAGGCCCCCCCGGGTAAACAATCAACAGGTTTCTAATTTCAACTTAACATTTCCCTTCCTCTTTTGGTTTAAAACTCAAAGTTTTTATGATTTTTTTATATTTTTCTTGTCAAATTTACTGTTAATATAATATTATATTTGAAGTTTGTATTTGTCTCTTTCAATAATATTACCTTCAAAATTTAAACATACATTCTCTTTTTAAAATGTAATATAGGTTATCACTTCACTCAATATTTTTTCATCTATCAATTCAAGTTTTTATGACATAGGCAGAATCAAACTAGAAATCTTCTCATAAAATTAGCTACCTATAATTGTTTCAAAGCTACAGCTTATGGTAAGTCAGTTTCCATATGACTAATTAGTAAACAGTAACCAATCTGAGTTAAAAAAGAAAACAATATATAAGGGAAAAATAATAGATAACTAGATGAGAAGATTTATATCTACACAAACCTCCTTAATAACAACAAAATTAAAATTAAAGCAAATGAATCGTGCTCCTAAAGTGAAATTAAATGAGAAAATCTAGATCCATGTTGAGATCAAGAATTTTAATAATAAAAATAAACAAATTAAAGTATAGAGACAGAATATGCTATATAAGGGATGTAAAGCTTTTTCTTTGAAAAAAAAACTAATAGTAAGTATAGCTTTAAATTAGAGAAGTTATAGCACTATATTTAATAATGAAGTTTGATTGTAACGTGATTTATTCCAAATCTAAACAATTAGCAAAAATTTTCTCACCAAGTATTGAAAAACCCCCCAAGTGCAACAACACAATATAAAAAGCAATCTGACTAGATGCTATGCAAGCTCAAGAATTTGTTTAATCATTTATTGGATTTGGAAGTAATAAACACCTTTTTTATTTTTTGGAGTGACGATGATTCTTTTCTTTATTTATGAAATATATAAAAGTTGACATGGCAAGTACTCCTTCAAGTTCCAAGCTTTTATTTTAAAGTCATAACTTGGATGATCACCGGACAACAAATAGCCCATAATATATCATCACCTTCGACACCTTTTGAGTAGAGTGGTAAAAAATTTAATGCCTTTAAGCAAGATTCTAAATTTAAGTTTTTTTAATTAGAAAAAAAAACAGTACAGAAAGAGCTTGCCCTCTGTCGACTTGATTCTAGATTTAATCAAAACCCAATGTGGCAAACGGATACCAAAGTGTGTCAGACCAAAAAGAACACACCACCTACATTTTTATAGATGCTAAATATTAGTGCTGAAATCTTATGAAGTGATTTTCTCTGTTATATTAATTCCCTTAGCTTTAATCCCTGGCCATTGCTGCTTTTATGCTACTACCACTAATACTAGTGTATTTGATTATATATCAAATCAAAATCTTCGGTTTCCTCTTTATTAATCAAGTAGTATCTCTTTAAATATTCAGAACAAATAGAACCACTGTATTCAGAATAACATCAACATCCATGAGATAAACCTAAAAGAGAAGGGGACAAATGGACTAACCAATGAACATAATGGCAAACAACGGTTAGCCTGTGAGAGTTGAGTTTAGTGTGCTATGAACATCAATCCCAATCTGTGCTTCAGCTTTCTCCAATTCAGTTGTGGCTGAGCTCAGCTTCTAGGTGAAATATGCAAGCCCTTTTCGGACAAGATTTGCGTCGATCCGATCGAGTGGCACTGCCTCGACAGCAATTATATCTGCAAATGAGTTGGCATAGATAAAAACAAAACCGCTGCTGACAAAGTACTTTGTAGTTTCACTTCCTTCATACACTGATAGCACACCAGGCTTTAATTCTGCAATTGTTGCTGCATGTCCTGGAAGAACACCCATCTGTCCAGTTGTGGCTGGTACTATAACCACTACAGGAAAACAGACTTTAATCGACGTTTTTTTTTGCCTTTAGCGGCGTTGAAAAGCGCCACAAAAAACGTCGCTATATGTAGCGCCGCTAAAGACCAGGACTTTTAGCGACGCTTATATAAAAAACGCCGCAAAGACTAGGACTTATAGCGGCGCTTATATAAAAAACGCCTCTAAAGACCAGGACTTTTAGTGGCGCTTTTCTAAAAAACGCTGCTAAAGACCAGGACTTTTAGTGGCGCTTATATAAAAACGCCGCTAAAGACCAGGACTTATAGTGGCGTTTTTTTCAACAAAACGCCGCTAAAGACCAGGACTTTTAGCGGCACTTTTTTAAAAAAGGCCGCTAATTTGCCCAGTTTTGCAATATGTATTTTGCACCTATATCCAACTTTCCTGCAAGAAATTCAACCAAAAACAGCAAATATACTATGAAATCCAACCAAAACCCGCAGATTTAAATAATACAAAATTATATGAAAAATATATTATATAAATTGTAAATGAATATTCAAAATATTCTTACAATAATGTTAAAAGTTACAAGAAAAAAAATGTCTAAGATGGTGAATTTTGAAATTGCTGGAACATAGTCATCATAGACTGAAGCTGTAGCTGGAGTTCATTGTATTTTCTGTTCTGCTCCACCTCCCTCGCTACTGCCTCCGCTCTAAGTTGAGAAATTTGCTCATCTGTGCTAGCTTGTATCTGAACTATCTGATCTTTTAGCCTCTGAACTTTAGCTTGACTTTGACTCCTGGAAGGCATGTATTGGTGCGAGGTGGATCCAAAATATTGGGTCGGGTTAACACCAGATCCTTGAAATCTAATCCGACCATACCTTTCAGGACCCAAAACTTCATTAATAATTCTGTTATCAATATCCTTAAAATTAACAGAACTATCAGTCGAAGCAGTCGCTTCATACTCTGCCTTCTTATCTTTTAGTTTCTCCTAATAAATCAGTCAAAGAGTTAGAAACGAAATATACAATAAAAAGGAATACAACATAACATTATTTAAAATTAAACTAATAAAAACGACGAATTAAAACATTATAATTAAATATTATAAATATTTATAATGAATCAAATTTTATTAAGTAAATATACCATAATTTCTACAGCCTCAGATGTCATCGGAGTTCCATCTTTTTTCCTGTGCGTAATGTCAAAAAGCTGAAGGCGTCCAACTTTTTGACCAGACGAGGCTTCCTACAATATAGTAGTAAAAATATTATTTAATAGTAAAAAGTCATTAATACTTGATAGAATTAATAAATCCATAGTACCGCGGCCTGAGCTACACAAGCAAAACTTCTCGACCTTGCAGTGTGCGTAAATTTTTGTTTTTGCCTGCTGCTTGTTCCAACTCGCTCACGGTCCTACATAATGAAATTATTATTACGTATATAGTAAATACTATAAACCAAAGAATTTATAAGAGTTTGCAAGTACATAATACCTCTCCTTTCTTCGAATTCCAAAATCAAACCGCATCTTCCTATTGGTACCTCAGCATTCGCGGTGGAACATTTTGCAATTTTTCTTCGAGGCTTATGGGTTTTTTAAAATATTCTTTTTTCAAACTGCTTTTATGGTCTCTCCATTTTTTACCCAATGCCTTCTTGATATAGGCATCAGAGACCTCTAAAGCAAACCTCTCCTAAAAAACACAAGTTTAGGAATTAAATATAAATGAAACTTAAACCAAAGTATTATAAATTACATTAACGTTTTGTTACCTTAATATTAGAGAGAGCTTGATTTTTATTGCTATCAGGCATGTTATGCCATAATTCGTAGTTGATGGGCAACATATCGGCATTTCGTGCTATAATGCCCAAATAGCCTGTTAAAAGTCGAGCTTCTTGTCCAACAGGCTAACCATGGCTGTTTCTAGTTACTTTGACACGTTCGACAGAATTTAAGTTATATAAATCTATTAGGAGCGTATGTCCTCGACCTCTGCGCGTCCCACCATTTTCAGCTGAAAAATAATATATTATTACTATATTGAAATTTAAAAATAAATCAGTAATAAAATTTAATACAATTTGTAAAATAAACTTAACATTAATTTGAAATTCCACAGACTCGTCAAGTGTCTCCGGCACGCTTGAAGATCCAACAACTGTCTGCTGTTCAGTACTTACTTCTTCCAAATTTGTAGTATCCTGTACAATACTAAGATCTCTTAATCTTCTTCTAGGCATTTTTCCTGCAACATATAAAATAGTTAAAATTTTAGTAAGAAATAATAACAATAGTAAATATAAAATAGTTAAATTATATAACATGACCAATGTTAAAATTATAACATTACATATAAAAAAAATATCATAAAATCTTACTACATCATAAATCGTAAATATCTTCGTCCACATCCTGACGAACCCATTGAAATTGTGTACTAGTACTAGGGATATTTTCATTTAAGTTTTGTTCTGGAAAAGGCAAAGTTTCTGATCTTTCAACGATGTCCTCTCTACTTCCATTCCCCATGTCAAACAAGTCTCTAGGGGTGTTTCGGAGTACAACGTACCAACCTTCATCAATTGGATCTTTCGAGTAAAAAACTTGTTTAACTTGAGAAGAAAATACATACGGCTCGTCTATCAAATGTTCTCCAGTGTGAATTAATCGAGAGAAATTCACCATTGTAAAACCAAACTGATCATTTTTAATTCCGCGAGCAGTATTAGCATCAGCCCAATCACATCGAAATAAGACAACTTTCCATTTTTCATAGTAATCCAACTCAATAATGTCGGTTAGAAGTCCGTAATGCTCCACATTTGCCTCGACAGGATTACTGTCCCTAGCACTAGCGTAACTTGTAATTAAAGAATCAACAACTACTCCACAATTGTGAGTTCTCCTCAATCTCTTGCGTTATTTGGTATGAAATCTGAATCCATTCATGATGAAGCCACTATATCTTTTTACTACTCGATTCGGACCTTGGGAAAGCCATTTAACTTCGTCATTAACGACATTCCCACTCCAAACCTATTGAATCAAAAGTAAATTAAGTAATTGTAAATGTTATGAGAAAACATTATTATTTGTCAATAAAATGTTGAGTTGCATACCGTTTGGCTTAACCATTCATGAAAAGATTCTGTGAATAACCTATTAATCTCGTGATGTTGTAATCTTCGTGAGCGTGAACGAGATCTTAAGACTTGTTTGTACTCACTATGTTAAAAACATGTTTAATTCGTTAAAAAACAAACAAATAAAAAAAAGATGAATATTTATCATATTCTAGAACTTACTTGCGTAATTTTTCAAGTGCATCGTGGTGGAAAAGAACATATCTATGTGCTTGTATCCAAGATCGGTCATCTAATTCTGCAATTTCAACTTTGCCGATTGGTTCTCCATAACTTTGAAATAAATAAGTTTCGGCCAAGCTAGGATCATTGAGTCCGACATTTCTACTTGGTTTATTCAGTCTTGTTTCAACATCTTCTAAATATCTAGAACAGAATGTCATACACTCCTCTGCCAAGCAGCCTTCAGCAATTGATCCTTCCGGATAACGCTTGTTATGGCAATAAGACTTCAATTTGCTTAGGAACCTAAACACCATATACAACATTATCAAAACTGGTAACTATAGGTATAAAGGTGAATGCGTTTGAAATAAATTAGCACCTTTCAATTGGATACATCCAACGATAGAAAACCGGCCCACCAATTATTGCTTCACGAGGGAGATGAATGACAAGGTACACCATAATAGTGAAGAAGGAAGGTGGAAAGATCTTCTCCAAATTGCATAATGTCAAAACGGCTCGATCTTGTACTTTTTCAAGTTCTTCAACATTCAGAACTTTTCCACAAATTGCTTTCATTATATTGGACAGTTCAATTATACAGGACGTTACCTTCTTTGACATACAGCACCGTAAAGCAACTGGAAGTAGATCTTGCATCAAGATGTGATAGTCATGTGGATTTAATGAATATAGTCTTCGATCTTTAAGACTTACACATCGAGATTTATTTGATGCATACGCATCCGGAACCTTTATATCCTTCAACACCGTGCAGAACATTTCTTTCTCTTCCTTTGACATTGCCTAAATTGTAGGCGGCAACCAATATTTTCCATTAGGACATACTTGGGGATGAAGATCACGCCTAATTCCCATGTGAACTAAATCAAGTCGACTCTGAAGATTATCTTTTGATTTACCATCGACGTTCAAAATTGTCTGGATGATGTTTTCGCAGACATTCTTCTCAATATGCATCACATCAAGATTGTGGCGTAATATGTGATGCTCCTAATAAGGCAACTAAAAAAAATACTTCTTTTCTTCCACAAGTCCGCCTCATTAGGGTCATCCTCCTCGTCAGATTCATCATCAGATTCATCCCTCGATCGTCTATTTGTTTGCCTGTTAGATGGTTGATTCAGCTTCTCGTAACTGAAATCCATATCTTTTAACATGAATAAGATTTCAGATCCAATGGTCTGCTCAGGAGCTTTTTTCAACTCTTCAGTACCTTCAAATAAAGCCCTCTGAAATCTATAGCTATGATTTTCATCTAACCACCGACGATGCCCCATATAGCAGAACTTATTCCCATTATATAACCACTGTGAACATGTTGGAGCAGCACAACAAGGACAAGCATAACGTCATCTGGTACTCCACCCAGATAAATTCGCATATGCTGGGAAATCATTAGTTGTCCACAGCAAAGCAGCACGTAGGTAAAAGTTCTCTTTTCTCAATACATCATACGTCTCAACACCCGCCCATAATTGTTTTAAGTCTTCAATGAGTGGCTGCAGATATATGTCAATATCATTTCCGGGGCCTTTCTCTCCGGGGATGATCATAGATAATATCAAAGAAGATTGCTTCATGCAGAGCCATGGAGGCAAATTATAAGGAACAAGGACCACAGGCCAAGTACTGTACGAGGTGCTCATGATTTTAAAAGGATTAAATCCGTCAGATGCTAACCCGAGCCTTACACTCCGAGGATCACTTGTAAAGCTTGGAAATTTATTGTCAAATGATTTCCATGCTAAAGAATCTGCAGGATGCCTTAATAATCCATCACTCGTTCGTTGATCATGATGCCACATCATAAACTCAGCTGTCTTTGACGACATGAATAACCTTTGAAGCCTTGGGATTAGCAAGAAATAACGCAAAATCTTATTCGGCTTCCTTATTGACTGTGGCCCATATTCATCCTCATTAACATCTTCTGCATCTCTATTCATCCAATGAGATTTACCGCAAACATGACAAGACTGTTGATTTCTCCGATCACCCCAATACAACATGCAATCATTTGGGCAACTATGAATTTTGTTGTACCCAAGGCCCAAATCTTTTATCACTTTTTTCATGCTTTTACATGATTGAAGGATTTTTGCAAACGGGAACATTTCTCTCAAAAGCTCTAACAGCATTGTCAAAGAGTTTCCGGTCCACCCTCCCAAACATTTTAAGTGGAAAAGGCAAATACAGAATGACATTTTTGAAAATTTTGATCCCTCATAAAGTTCTTCATTCATTTCACCAAGTAACGTGTAGAACTTCGCCGCTTCTTCATTCAGTTGTTCATCCGGTACACTTCTTCTCGTTTCCATAAAAGTATTCCCACCGATATTATAATCATCGGATGCAACATAGTTTGGTGGAAATGATTGGAAACCTTCACTCCGTAAATTAAATGCATCCCGCATCATACCTTCCATGTCATCTTCTCTAACATACTGACGGTAACCACTATAAGGATAACTCGGATTAATCGTCGAAAAGGCTCCACTAGGTGTACACTCTCCATGGAAAATCCATTTTTATACCCCCGAATGAAGCCATCAACAATTAGATGTTCGTAGACAACTTCACGATAATGCCAATAGATATTGCCACACTTCTTACACGGGCAAAGAATCATATTCTCTTGGCTTGAATTGTGAAATGCAAAATCTAAAAAAGATTGCACTCCATTTTGATACTCGTTGCTTGCCCTTGAGAAATTCATCCAAGTCCTATCCATTTCGTAGTTGTTGAAGTCTAAAGTTGGCAATAAGTTACACGGGTAAGTTGTTTATTATGTAAGTCTTGATATGATTTATTTTTATGTTTTATGTAAGTTATGTAGATTATGTAAGTTATGAAATTTGAACTTTAAACTATATGCTTTTAAGGAAATTATTAGATTAAACTACATGTATTAGTTAAGTTATGTAGGTTGTTATGTACGTTATGTGAGTTATGTAAATTATGTAAGTTATGTGAGTTATGTAAGTTGTTATGTAAATTATGTAAGTTATGTGAGTTATGTAAGTTGTTATGTAAATTATGTAAGTTATATGAGTTATGTAAGTTATGTAATTTATTTAAGTAATGATCAATATTAATACTATTTTGATAAAAATTAGTTATAACTTTTAAAGACATTTAAAAATATTAAATATTAAAATCAAACATTATTAATATAAAAAAATAGTAATTTGAATATAATAATATCAAAAAAGAATCGTAGTTTAATTTTTATAAGTAAATTGGAAATAAATTAAGGTTATATAAATATTCAATAGTAAATGAGCTCGATAGAACTTTTTTCATGTCTTTTTAAATTTTTAAGATTCATCATACGTGGCGTTGTTACACCTAAGGAGGATCCATTATATCTTACAGCTCGATATAAGGCAACCCGTCAGGTTTCCAGCCTATATACTTTGAATCTTTAAAATATTTAAAATAAGGTTGGAGAGAAGGTCAGCTATTGTTGTAATTTTAATGGACGAGCAAGCTACATGGTAATAAAATTAATTCATACTTATTCATACTTAAGTTGAATCAAATAATAATTAAGTTGAACCAAATATAAAAACTTATTCATACTTATTCATACTTCAAATAATAATTAAGCTACAAGAATCAGGTCTAGTTCAAGTTTATTTAAAGGGCTGCAATTCATACATTTAAAGGGCTGCAATTCATACATTTGATTAATGTTATGAAATAAAGGGTGTGCTTGTTTTTCTATCCCATAAAGGATTAGACATTTCAATCGCCAACCCTAAGGATGAAGAAAACTTTGCAAGGACTTTCAAGTGTAAGCCTATCAATTACAGTCCATATTCACTAATATAGATATCATAGTTCCTAATGCATATATGATAAGGATACTCACAGTTTGATTAGTTAAACCTAGAAAAGCAATAACCAAATGCACAATCCCAAACTTATATTTGCTAATAACAGGTGGGAATAAACAAATAAAATGATAAAAAAATAGAAGCTACCAATTAACCGTGTGAGGAGGCTTGAACCAAAAAACAAAGCAAGAAAACCAAAGATGACAGCAAAAATCGCATTCAAAATAGGCAGGCAGCGAACTCCACCTACAGATTTCAGTTGGTAATTTAGCATCCACTTCAATCAATGAAAGTAACATGCGCATATATATAAAAATAGAGAGATGAAAACTAGATTAAACTAGCAGTCAGGTAACTACAAAGAAAACTTGGCTAGCAAATGAAAGTATATTCAAGCAGCTAACTTGTTAATAGCTTTTATAGTTAACAACTTTCAAAAGGATGAACAACAGAAAAAAGATGCTGGTTATTTACTATGAAGTAGCACCTAGAACAGATTCAAATTCCTTCTTAACAGATTGCAACAAGTAGAACCATTTGCTTCACAACACAACTTATACTTCATTTTTGTAATTAAGAGGTTTACTTGAAACCTCCAAATGCAAGAAGTGAGAAAACAGTTTTTATTTTTTAAGGAATTATAACAAAGGACCAAAGTTCCAAAACCAATAAGAAATTAAATTAAATAAATGAAAAATACAGCATACCTCTTTTTGAAGCACAATAATTATTCTCAGCCACCTTCAAACATCCATGCCTATTTGGAGCAGAATAAGCAACGGTAATTCCTGCATCATGACTAAGCCATTAGAGAGTAAGACAACAGAAAGCATAGTCATATCAAGATAACAGATCAACAAGCCAGGATAGTAACATAACAAAAAATAAATAAAAATGATAAGGAGAATCAAACATATACAAAAAAACCGAAGACCCAACATCAAAGCAATTCCCACTAAATTTTTAGCACTAAATAAACCGGCAAATAACATCAAGAAAAAAAAATAAAAACAACAACAACAATAGCCTCAATAAAGCAAACATAAAATCATCAAATGAACATGTACAAAAGTAAACAATTCCAAATTTATGATCCAACATTTTCGAGCCTGTTTTAACCTAGTAATAACAAAGGAAAAGAAAGTCAAATTCTGCTATTAATCCCTATACTATGTATAAATTGTAGATTTAATCTCTATAATTTAATATCGTTATTTTTAGCCATACTTTTTGAATTTTAAAATTTCAATCCTAACCCAATTTCTATACTCTACCATTTTCAATAATATTAAGCGATAAACACATTATCACATATGTAATCAGGGGTGATCTGCCTTGCCCCCAAAATAAAAATTTGTATTAACCCTTTTAAAATCTAAAAAATTGAAAATTAATACATGATAAAATGGTATTTTGTCTCCCTAAACTGATAAAATTGTTATTTAACCTTTCTAAAAATTATAAAGCTTTAAGGTTACAAATCAAAAAAACATTTTTTTCTCATAAAAATTTTAATTTTAATTTCAACCCTTCCATAAAAATCACTTCCTAGCTTCGCCCCTATTTGTAATATTATGAAAACTTGTTATTATTACATAATACTCGCACAAAAAGGCATATTATTTTAGTTAATAGTTTAACAATTATTGTCTAAGTCGAGACTGAAATTTCAAAATATTTAAAAGCATAAGGACTAAAAAAATGATCAATTGGAGAATAATGACTAAATCCTCAATTTTTGCATAGCACAAGACTAATAACTAAATTTGACCTATCAAATTTAACTGATATTGTTTAGATTAAAATTGAAAATTTAAAATTTAAAAAATATAAAAATGAAAATTAACCAAATTCAAGCAACCTATGATTGTACAAGGGTTAATAGCAAAATTTGACCTTTTTTTATATTTCACCCAAAAACAAAAATACTTTAACTGAATCAAAATATTTACAACCGAACAAAAAAAATTAAAATTGAAATGTGAAATGTAATGAAAAATACCTTATTCACGTGATTGGTTTATTCTTTATGAAGTTAAATTTCCTTTTTTTTTTAAATTTCGTTGTTCTTCCGCTTTCTTTAAAGCCTTTGGCCCTTTGCAAGTTTATATTTGCAAAGCTTAAAAATTGTGAAATGGTAGTGCCACTATGCCATTTCCATTGCAGGAACTGTGTTTGTCCTTGTAAGAAAAGAAGCAGAAAACAAACTATTAACTTACACTATTTAATTCATAAGTTACCGATTGGTTGTGGCAGAGAAGAGCGAAAGTGACGGTCGCAGTAGAGGAGACGGCGATGCAGCAGGTTGTCCACTCGGAGTCTTCAACGGCAGTCGGAGTCTTCAACGGTAGAAGGATATTTCGATTTTGATTCGGGGAAATATTTAGGGATTCGGGGAAAAGTTAGGGATTTGGGGAAATTTGGGTGGGGGAAAACTAAGTTCTTTCGAGTTTAACATCATGGATATATTGGATGGAAAAAAACGACGACATTTTCATATAAAACTGAATCAATTTGCGGCGTTTGTAATAAAAAGCCACTAAAAACAAAGAACAAAATGCAGACGTTTTGTAAACATTTAACTCATATTTGTGGCGTTTCCAGATAAAACGCTGGTAATGTATAGCTTATTGCGGCGTTTGGAACCAAACGCCACTAATAACATTGCCAAAATGGCATCGTCCACTAAAACCTTAATACAAATTTGTGGCGTTTTATATAAAGCGCCACTAAAAACAAAGAATAAAACGTCGTCGTTTAAAAAACACATAACATAAATTTGCGGCGTTTTTGTCAAAGCGCCACCAATAACAAGTATAAACGGTGTCGTTTCTTGAACTCGTAATACATTTTTGTGGCGTTTGTACAAAGCGCCACTAAAAACAAAACATAGAACGGTGTCATTTTGCTGCTAATGTATAACCTACTGCGGCGTTTTTGAAAAACGCCACCAAGAACAAGGATAATATAGCGTCGTTTTTTGGACTCGTAATACACATTTGTGGCGTTTTGAATGAAAACGCCGCTAAAGCATAACATTTTATGGCGTTTTGTGGAAAACGCCACTAATTACGCAGCATTAAACGGTAGCGTTCTAATATCTTTTTAATGTATATTAATGGAGTTTTTAATAAAAACGCCACTATTGTTTAACTTAATTAAAATTTGATTCACGTTGTACCCTAATCTAGATAGCCAAACTTTAATGGCCAATGCAAACAACTAAAATGACAAAAAAATATGATTGTTAAGACACTTGTTATTCGATAACTCAAATAAAATGTTTTAAAAGAACTAAATTAGAATGCTAACCATAATTTAAGAGAGATAATTATGAATTCCAAAATAATATTTTTCATAAATCTAAAAGTAAACATGAAATATATGTTGAATTGAAAAGGAGATCAATTAACATTTTGATATATATTAGTCATCTATTTGTGAAATGCATCATTTTGCCATTTCACTTTTTTTCCTCTTTTATTGTTTTGTGAAATTTATTTTTAGGGTTTACAAATTTAGGGTTTATAATTTAGGGTATAAGGTTTTAAAGATTTAGTTTTTAGAGTTTAGAGTTTTAGGGTTTAAAAGGTTTATAGGTCATGGATTATGATTTAGGGGTTAGGCTTTATATTTTAGGGTTTAATTAGGTAGTTTAAGGTTTTAGGATATTGCTTTAGAGTTTAAGGTTTAAATGGTTTAGAGTTTAGATCATGGGTTATGATTTAGGGGTTAGGCGATCATGGGTTATGATTTAAGGGTTAGGCTTGTAACACCCCAAACCCGACCTAGACGTTATGGCCGGATCCGACGTGCCACATCAAAAACGTTAAAAACATTTTTCCGTTCTAAGTTCAGAAAATCGTACTTGATGTTCAAAAGATTAATTCATTAAGGGTTAAAGTGAATGGAAGCTGTGCACCAGGTAGGAAACCGGAAAAAAGAGGTGAGTCCATCGGACTGCTTAAGTACCAAGCTCTTTCGGATCCAATCCTAGACATGCACACCGCCATTGCCACACTCTAACATCGCGTATATTTTTAGGTTACCATTGAAATTATGTCTATTTTAGAATAAAACGTATTTAAGTTTGTAAAATGTTATCATAGCAGAAGCCTTGTTTGTAATCGTGTAACTTCGAAATCAGTTTATATTTTTGGAAAACGAACCCTGGATCTAGACCATTTTGATAGTTAATATAATTTAAGGTCATCATGATAGGTTATAAATCGAAACCCAATTAAAAATAATCATAAGCGGCCTTATTACATAACAAAACCCAAATCATCAAAGTAAAGAAAATTGAAGTCCAAATCACCAGAAGAAATCCATATTGCAGAACGAGTGGCCACTCCGAATCCCTCGCAGCTCCAAGACCACTATGGCTGGAGATTACCTGCATGGATGAAAATATGGGATGAGTTTGGGGAAACTCAGTGTGTAAAATTAACCCAACCATAGCCCATATCAGCTCAAACCACAGAAACAGAATAAATTGGCCTTAGCCCAGAACAGAATACAGAATTAAGCCCATAGGCCCATAACAGATCAGATCAGATATTTCATGTATATGCAAAACCCAACACATAACCAACCACATACACCCCCTTACCAACCTTTCACCATGTGGGGAGACTACTTGACCCACCCAACCGCTACACGCCATAGAATTATGCAGCATGGCTGCCAGAACAGATAATGTAACAGAGTCACCAGATACAGATAATCGTGGCAGAGCCACCAGAACAGAAATATGTGGCAGAGCCACCAGATCAGATAATTGTGGCATAGCCACCAGATCAGATAATTGTGGCATAGCCACCAGGACGCTTCCTCCAAAATATAACCCATGTCCCCATGCAACAAATATTCATTCATGGCATACATCATACATATTTAAATCAACATGCTTTTCAGACAAAATTAACCCTAGAGGCATATTGGTCATTTACACCTAAGGGTATCATGGTAATTTTCCATACATAAGGGTATTGTAGTGATTTAGCTACTTCTAGGATTTTCACGCATATCCTATCCATTTACGTACTATCAGAATACTTACCGCGCATACTTACCAAATTGAGCCCGTTGGCCCATGAACCCAATTTTTGGCCCATTAAGCCCACATTATCAAAATGTACGAAATCACACGTACTGCAGTTTATTACCTTCAGAATACCAAACATACAAACCCAACTATCTTACGAGCATCGCACACTCGCAAATTCCCAAAATACCAACTTTCTGGCATTACGGCTTTTCAGCTTTTACCGATCTAGTCTATGAGAGGGTGTCAGTTACACACCTATTTTGTGACGATTCATTGTCGAGATCCACGTACGAACTGCCTACAATTAAATCACTAACATATTAGTCTAGATATCGAATTAATACTGAGTAAATAGCCCCTTACCATATTCGGCCAAACATGCTTAGAACCTTCTTGCTCTTACCTTGTTGCCGAACTATATCTTAAATCCAAAGATTTGATCGTTCTACTTGTCCAAGCCCTTGATCAGCAGCCTCTAAATCACACCATTTACCAAAGCAGAACAGTTATTACAACCCCTTAGGGCTACAAGTCCAAATCGACAGCCTTCCTAACATTTAGGGATTTCGGCCTTTCCTAAAATACGAAAGAAAGACTATGTTTTGAAAATACTTACCACCGATTCCTTCGACCAATGTTTCCAATTGATGCCTACTTAAATCCAATGCCGCTCTACCCTCAAACGATCACCAAAGTCAAGCTTTCAGTGTTTTCAATATTCGACTAAGTCCCTATGATAGTGGGGTTTTCGGCTTGAATCTGCGACAAAGACGTTGGCTCAAGTTGTTAAAAGATTATGAGCTTGTCATTGACCATCACCTAGGAAAGGCTAATGTGGTTGCGGATGCTTTGAGTCGTAAAGCACTGTTTGCTTTACGAGCGATGAATGTACACTTGCCCGTTCTATCTGACAATGTGTTAGTAGCGGAATTAAAGGCTAGACCATTGTTGATTCATCAAATTCGTGAAGCTCAGAAAGTCGATGATGAATTAGTTGCAAAACGGGCTGAACGTGTTTCGAATATGGAATCAGAGTTTCAAATTGATGATGACGATTGTTTGAGGTTCAGAAGTCGTTTGTGTGTTCCAAGAAATTCAGAACTTATTTTGACGATTCTGAACGAAGCTCATTGTAGCCGAATGTCAATTCACCCGGGGAGTACGAAAATGTACAACGATCTGAGACGTCAGTTTTGGTGGCATGGTATGAAACGAGACATTTCCGATTTTGTTTCGAAGTGTTCAATATGCCAACAAGTGAAAGCGGAACATCAAGTGCCTACAGGTTTACTTCAGCCGATCATGATACCTGAATGGAAATGGGAACGAATCACGATGGATTTTGTATCTGGGTTACCATTGTCGGCGAGTAAGAAAGATGCGATTTAGGTTGTTGTTGATAGACTGACTAAGTCGGCTCATTTTATTCCCGTACGTACGGATTATTCATTGGATAAACTAGCTGAATTGTATGTTTCTCAGATTGTGAGATTACACGGGGTACCCATTTCTATTGTGTCGGATAGAGATCTGAGATTCTCCTCGCGATTTTGGAAGAAATTGCAAGAAGCATTGGGTACCAAGTTGCATTTTAGCACCGCTTTTCATCCTCAAACCGATGGTCAATCCGAGCGGATAATTCAGATACTCGAGGATATGTTAAGATGTTGCATCCTTGAGTTTAGCGGTTCATGGGAACAGTATTTACCTTTGATTGAATTCGCTTACAACAATAGTTTTCAATCAAGTATTAAGATGGAACCTTACAAGGCTTTGTACGGTCGTAAATGCCGTACACCATTGTTTTGGACCGAGCTCGATGAAAGTAAAATTTTTGGGGTTGATTTAATTAAAGATGCTGAGCGGAAAGTAAAAATAATTCATGAAAGTCTGAAGGCAGCATCCGATCGTCAGAAGTCGTACGCGGATTTAAAACGAAGAGATATTGAGTATCAGGTGGGAGACAAAGTGTTTCTTAAGGTTTCACCTTGGAAAAAGATACTCAGATTTGGCCGTAAGGGAAAACTGAGTCCAAGATTCATTGGGCCGTATGAAATCTCTGAACGAGTTGGTCCAGTTGCATATAGGTTACTTTTACCCCCTGAACTTGAAAGGATTCACAACGTTTTTCATGTTTCGATGCTTCGACGTTACAGATCTGATCCTTCGCACATAATTAGTCCATCAGAGGTCGAAATTCAATCTGACTTGAGTTTTGAAGAAGAACCGATTCGTATCCTAGCTCGTGAAGTGAAAGAGTTACGAAACAAAAAAGTTCCTTTAGTAAAAGTGTTATGGCTCAAACATGGGATGGAAGAAGCTACTTGGGAACCCGAGAACTCTATGAAAGAACGATACCCAAACCTATTTACCGGTAAGATTTTCGGGGACAAAAATTTCTTAAAGTGGGGGAGAGTTGTGACAGCCCTAAATTGACCCTAGTCGGGAAGTGGTTTCGGGACCGCTAAACCGAGTCATCGAAGTATTTGAATGTGATATTTATTGTCTAGAATATGTGAATATGAATGTGTGAAAGTTTTAAGCTTCAATTTAGTCGATTGCATGTGAATTTAGTTAATAGGACTTATGTGAGAAAATTTAGAAATGTGCTAGGCAAATGTAAGTGGCCTATTAATGCATGTTATAAAGATGATGGGTTTGCATGTCAAATTACCCAAAATTTGAACTAGTGGCCGGCCATGCTATGGGTTAAAAGGTATTATAAACATTTTATGTTAGTGTTTTATGTTAGGAATAATAAAATAAGGAGCATGGGTGATGAAAAAAAAAAGAGAAAAAGTTCTCATTTTGCTCTTCTTGACCGAAAAATCAAAGGAAAGAAAGGAAGAAAGGTTGAAGAGGTTCGGCCATGCTTGTAACTAGGTTAAGGTATGTTTGATGTTATTCCATGAAATTCATGCATATTTTTAGATGTTAGTTTGAGTTCTACCTAGCCCATGGTTTAAATTCTTTTTGCTATTTGATGGAGATGATACTCGGCCATGGATGTTGTCATTCTTGCTTGGTGTTGATGAGGTATCAAGTTATTTTAGTAACCCATGTCAAAATTATGAAAATCATGGTATGGTGTCTTGAGCATTCGGCCATGGTAGGAAGTAGAAGAGAAATATGGTTGTTGTTCATGTTATTTGGATGAAAAAAAAGGGGTTAGTAGTTAGATGAAGTAGAGTCTAACAAATGAGCACATATGTGCATTAGTTGCTAGATGGAGAAAAATTGGCTAGCAAGTTATGTACTAAGGCCGAATATGATTTTGAACATTATTGAGTAATGTATGTGTTTTGAATTGATGGAATGGAGAGGATACTTTAATTGTGTTATGCACAATTATATGTTAAATTAAGGTTTGCTAAGCTAGCTATTAAGGTGAAGTGAAAATGTTAGTATTTGATTACTAGTGTATATATGTGTATTAGCCGAGTTTTGAACTTGAAACAAAATGGTATTTAGTCAATACAAGTGACCATAATTGTAGAATGCATTAAGTATACAATCGGCCTCAACATAGACATGCATATTCGGCCACATGAATGAATACATAGGTTGATGTGTACGTTTGGCTATAGGTAAGCATATTGGTGGCTTTATCTTGACTTAAAAAATCGGCTAAAGGGGAATATTGGAAAATATGTTGAATTTGATTCATGATTTCATACATATATGACTTTAATGCCTAATATACATGGGCTAAGTACCTTGAGTTTCTCTTTGAGGTTCAAAATGATTAAATCAATTTATTTGTTAAATTAAGCTCAAGAAAAAAGGGGAACTAAATCCGATAAAGGAAAGGAAAAGGTGATCGAATAGCCGTTGAAATCGTTCGACAACATCTGAGGTAAGTTTTCGAGTAATGGAACTTAGATTATGATTCGATTAGATCATGTTATGAGCAAATCAAAATCATGTTCTTTGTATGTAGCTATTGAGCCGAAAATGATAATGCTTGATAAGTGACTTGTGTTTGAATTCTAGTTATGAAAATGAAATATAGATGTGTCATGATTTATTGATATGTGCATGAATATTCGGATGATAACCAGGCTAAGTCCCGAAGGCATTTGTGCTAGTGACTAATTCCGGGCTAAGCCCCGAAGGCATTTGTGCGAGTTACTATATCCGGGCTAAGTCCCGAAGGCATTTGTGCGAGTTACTATATCCGGGCTAAGTCCCGAAGGCATTTGAGCTATATCCGGCTAAATCTCGAAGGTACTTGGTTTGGGAATGAGCAATCTTGCTGTAATAATTTCAATTAATACGCTCGTAAAACCCCAACGTTGAGGTATGTTTTGTATATGCATTGGAATAATTGATTCATTTTAAATAGTATTCGCTCAATCGATTAACAAGCTTCCGGCCTTTAGTCAAGTTGATTTCTTATGTATGAATATAAGGGTTGGAAATGTGAAGTAGGTATGGTTGTGAGAATATGTGTATATGAAATTATTCGTTTAGTCATATGAATGCTATACTTCAGTTGTGCCTAATTTCATTGCTTAAAACTTACTAAGCATTAAATGCTTATTCCGTTTCTTTGATTCTCTGTTTTATAGATTTTCGTTCGTCAGCTATCGGACTCGGGAGTATCAAAGTCGAAGTCGCCCACACTATCAAAGCCCTTTTGGTACTCTTTTAGTTGAACTCTGATAATGGCATGTATAGGGCTGCCCTTTTGTTGTTAGTCAAGTACTTTGGTATTGTATATATTTGGATAGCCATGCGAAAATGGCTTATATATTTTGAGCATAGCGTTATAATCATTTTGTATATATATGGTTATTGAGAGGTGTGGAAATGCTTGGCAATGATTAGCCATTGGAATGGTTAATCACGATCATATTTTTGTGCTATGTATGTTAAAGAGCTAGTTGAATCATGGAAATTATGAAATAGGTAAAGTCTACTTTAAAAACAGATACCGACAGCAAAAGTGATGTGAATTTGAAAAATCACTAAAAATAGTAGGAATAGAATTAAATTGTGAATAAATTATGTAATCGAACCTTGATGAATCTATTTTCATATGAAAGTAACGAAACGATCATATGAGCCGTATTTTATGAGATGTTTAAGTTTTCGTGAAATAGGGCCAGAGCGAATTCTGGATCCCCTATTGTGACTTTGGAAATTCATTATAATTTAACCAGAGATAATTAGAAGTCATACCATATATGTATAGATTCCTTTTCAAGTATAGTTTCTTTAGAAAGAAACAGTATAAGTATTGAAGCCCTGTACAGGGAGATATCTAAGTCGTAATGCATGAAGGTCAGAGTAGTTGAACCCTGAAATAGGGGAGAATTTGACTAATAAACTGTACTAATTGGCTCAACCAAAAATTCTAGAAAACAATTTTTAGATGAACATATGAGTCTAGTTTCAGGAAAAATTTACGGAACTGGTTTTCGAGTTTTGGAACTTGAGATATTATTTTTAAGGTGACAGTGACGCAGTTAGCCAGCTTGTCTGGAAATTTTAAAATGGACTGTGTAAATAAATGAATTAAGTCTGTTTGCACCTCGTGTTCGACTCCAGCAACGGTCTCAGGTACGGGGTGTTACATCCAATATCCACCAAAGCAGTATATGGCATGCTAGAAACCAAAAACGTACCAGTTATGACGTTAGGTGTGTCGCCTTCCTCTTGACGACGAGCCGCATACACCAGCGCTGGTTGTTGAGCCTCAGCATTTTCGGCACCCCTGCCAGGCGCCCCTTGACCTCGACCATTTCCATTTCCATTTTTGCCCTTACCTTGTCCACGTCCTCTCGGTGGTTGTGGTCCACCTCTCGTGGGTTGAACAACCCTATGTACAGCAACCTGAGCCTGATCAGCTCTCTGTGGGCAGTCCTTAACTCTATGCTCCATAGATCTGCATCGGAAACAAGTATCGGAACGTTTCCTACACTCACCCAAATGTACCTTTCCACAGTCTCCACAAATTGGCGGTCTAACCACATTCACCGGAGCTGCTCGAACTGGCTCCTCCACTCTCGCCCTTTTGACATTCTTATTTGCTCCACCCGACGGTCCAGAATCCCTCCGGAAATGGTTCCGATCTTTCTCACGGTTCTGCCTCTCAGTACGCTTTACCTCCTCAGCTATCTTAGCTTTTTCCACCAGAATTGCGAAATCCCGCTCCCTCTGCGGAGCAATCAGCACCTTAAGGTCATCTCTGAGTCCATCCTCAAAGCGAACGCTACGCTCATACTCCGTAGCGACTATCCCCACAGCATACCGGCTCAGCCTCAGAAACTTAGCCTCATACTCAGCAACAGTTTTACATCCTTGGACCAGATTCAGGAATTCCTTCCTGCGGGCATCCACATAACTTGCCCCGACGTACTTTCCTTTAAAGGTTGTCTTAAACAGCTCCCAAGTAACCCTATCAGCTGGGGTTCCATCCCTCACGATGAGCCACCACTGATAAGCCTCATCTCGCAGCAGCGATACGGCCCCCTTCAGCTTCTGCTCCACCGAGCAGTCCAAGTCATCCATAATTCGTTCTGTGGCCTCCAACCAATATTCCGCCACATTTGGGGCTACACCAGATACGCCCCTAAAGATCTCCGCTCCGTTAGCTCGGAGTCGTTCAGAAATCGATCCTCGAATTCTGTTGCCCGAACTTGCCCCGGCAACCCTTTCCAGAACTCGAAGCATAGCCTGCGACAGGGCGTCATCCCCGGCACCACGATCATGAGACTCCACTTCTGTTGCTGATGTACCGGTGCATCTGCCGCCGGCATATGTCCCGAAGATGAAGATACCGCTCGAGCTCTTCCTCGGCCACGTCCAAGGCCTCTTCCATGAGTGGCTCTTGTACTCATATCGTATTATCTGATTATGAATTTTATGCATTAATATCATTCCAATGTTTATTACAGATTTTTTATGATTCAGACAGTAATTCAGAGTTGGTTTTCGCAGAATCGATGTCTAGCTACAGTTTCAGTCTTTTAGCAAGCTTTTCTAGGATTTCAGTAGCATCCTATCTAGAGTATTCTAGTAAAGTTTCAATACAGACAGAAATTCAGAATATATTCAGAAAAATTCTGAATAGTTACAAGCTTGGGCCGGAGATTCGGAATGCCACTTTCAGAAGTCCAGATTTTAAAAACAGAATTTTTTTTGAAATCTTCATTTTTGTAAACCCATTCCACAGCCGAGTTGTTGCAACTTGGCTCTGATACCACAAAATGTAACACCCCAAACCTGACCTAGACGTTATGCCCGGATCCGACGTGCCACATCAAAAACGTTAAAAACATTTTTCCGTTCTAAGTTCAGAAAATCGTACTTGACATTCAAAGGATTAATTCATTAAGGGTTAAAGTGAATGGAAGCTGTGCACCAGGGAGGAAACCGGAAAAAAGAGGTGAGTCCATCGGACTGCTTAAGTACCAAGCTCTTTCAGATTCAATCCTAGACATGCACACCGCCATTGCCACACTCTAACATCGCGTATATTTTTAGGTTACCATTGAAATTATGTCTATTTTAGAATAAAACGTATTTAAGTTTGTAAAACATTATCATAGCGGAAGCCTTGTTTGTAATCGTGTTACTTCGAAATTAGTTTATGTTTTTGGAAAACGAACCCTGGATCTAGCCCATTTTGATAGTTAATATAATTTAAGGTCATCATGATAAGTTATAAATCGAAACCCAATTAAAAATAATCATAAGCGGCCTTATTACATAACAAAACCCAAATCATCAAAGTAAAGAAAATTGAAGTCCAAATCACCAAAGAAATCCATATTGCAGAACGAGTGGCCACTCAGAATCCTTCGCAGCTCCAAGCCCACTATGGCTGGGGATTACCTGCATGGATGAAAATAGGGGATGAGTTTGGGGAAACTCAGTGTGTAAAATTAACCCAACCATAGCCCATATCAGCTCAAACCACAGAAATAGAATAAATTGGCCTTAGCCCAGAACATAATACAGAATTAAGCCCATAGGCCCATAACAGATCAGATCAGATATTTCATGTATATGCAAAACCCAACACATAACCAACCACATACACCCCCTTACCAACCTTTCACCATGTGGGGAGACTACTCGACCCACCCAACCGCTACATGCCACAGAATTATGCAGCATGGCTGCCAGAACAGATAATGTGACAGAGTCACCAGATACAGATAATCGTGGCAGAGCCACCAGAACAGAAATATGTGGCAGAGCCACCAGATCAGATAATTGTGGCATAGCCACCAGGACGCTTCCTCCAAAATATAACCCATGTCCCCATGCAACAAATATTCATTCATGGCATACATCATACAGATTTAAATCAACATACTTTTCAGACAAAATTAACCCTAGGGGCATATTGGTCATTTACACCTAGGGGTATCATGGTAATTTTCCATAGATAAGGGTATTGTAGTGATTTAGCTACTTCTAGGGTTTTCACGCATATCCTATCCATTTACGTACTATCAGAATACTTACCGCGCATACTTACCAAATTGAGCCCGTTGGCCCATGAACCCAATTTTTGGCCCATTAAGCCCACATTATCAAAATGTACGAAATCGCACGTACTGTAGTTTATTACCTTCAGAATACCAAACATACAAACCTAACTATCTTACGAGCATTCGCACGCTCGCAAATTCCCAAAATACCAACTTTCCAGCATTTCGACTTTTCGACTTTTGCCGATCTAGTCTATGAGAAGGTGCAAGTTACACACCTATTTTGTGACGATTTGTTGTCGAGATCCACGCACGAACTGCCTACAATTAAATCACTAACATATTACTCTAGATATCGAATTAATACTGAGTAAATAGCCCCTTACCATATTCGGCCAAACATGCTTAGAACCTTCTTGCTCTTACCTTGTTGCCGAACTATGTCTTAAATCCAAAGATCTGATCGTTCCACTTGTCCAAGCCCTTGATCAGCAGCCTCTAAATCACACCATTTACCAAAGTAGAACAGTTATTACAACCCCTTAGGGCTACAAGTCCAAATCGACATCCTCCCTAACATTTAGGGATTTCGGCCTTTCCTAAAATACGAAAGAAAGACTATGTTTTGAAAATACTTACCACCGATTCCTTCGACCAATGTTTCCAATTGATGCCTACTTAAATCCAATGCCGCTCTACCCTCAAACGAACACCAAAGTCAAGCCTTCAGTGTTTTCAATATTCGGCTAAGTCCCTATGAAAGTGGGGTTTTCGGCTCTTTTGCAACTATGTAGAAAAAGATGAATTAATAGGGTTTTACTGTGGTCTTGTCGACAAAAACTTGAGGTTTAAAGGAGGAAAGAATTGGCCAAAGATGATAAGAAAAATAAGAGAATTTTGCTAGGAAAAATCGGCACAGAAGAAAGTGTAGCTTTCGGGATTTCGGCTTTTTATGGCCAAAGGCTATGAAGGTTTTGAAACTTTTGAAGGGTAGGATGGAGATGAACAAGAGGTTAGAAGGGTTCAGCTATGAAGGAGAAAGGAGAATAAGAAAAAGATTGATGAAGAGAGCTGAGAAAAATGAATAGGGAAATGGTCAGCAAACGACCCAACTTCCCCTTAAAGCAGAATTTATACTGACCTTAACCCTAGCCTAATTTTGCCTCCCTAAAGCTCCCCTTGGCCGGCCAACTCTTGCTCCTCAAGAGTCCATTATTCGGCCAACACAGCTCTCCCTAATCAGCTCCTAAATTCTCTCCCTTATCCCCTCCTTACTCAATCTCTTGAGCAACTCCAACTCTTCCTAACAGTCTTTCACTTCAGTTCCACTACTTACCTTTTCCATTCCTAAAAATTAATCCCTTATTTGCTGTCATTGTGACTTGAACCTGGGTCCTCCCAATCATCCACACGCCACTTATAGCATTCCCAGTGGCGTCACTTAGCCACTTTACCACATGCTTCCTTGCGATTTATTTTACACAATTAATACCTAAAAGCCCAATTAACCAAAACCCCTTTTTCTTATGGAATTAAAATTAATTAAAACTACCGGGTTTTACCGTAAGCTTGGGCCTTCTAGAGGCCCGCTAACGTACTTAATCCTACGACAAACAAATAGGACACAGAATTTTTAAATTTTTCCAACATTTTTAAAATTTCCGAAAATTGGGGCGTTACAAGGCTTCATATTTTAGGGTTTAATGTAGTTTAAGGTTTTGGGATTAGCCTTTGGGGGCAAAAATTCAATTGTAAGTGAAATTGCAATCAGTGATCATTTTCTTATTGGAACATTATAAGTCCCCATATTTTTTCCATTTATAATTTATTTGCAGGGTTTAGAGTTTTAATGTTTATGTAGGGTTTAATTAGACCCTTATAAGGATTTATTTTGTATGGTAGGGTTTAAATAAAAAAAATTCATTTTAGGGAGGCCGAAATCCTTTCAACCCCGTAGTTATGTCCCTAGTTTGATATGATTCACTTGAGATTGTAAAAACTTGAATTCAAGTTGAATTTGTAATTTGAGACATAAAATTTTAATATTTAACTGTGATTCAATTTTATAAGATTCAAAATAAAAATCGATGCATTAAAAAGTAGTTGATTAAGTTTGGTTTTGGGGAGGGGGAACTAATTTTGGAAAAATACTAAGGCATTTCGGGGATAACAAAATAGAGTAGTTAAAATAATAAATATTAGCGGCGCTTTTACAAAAACGCCACTATAGCTCAACCTTTTGTGGCGTTTGGACCTAAAGCGCCACTATATCTCAGTTTTTTGCGGCGTTTTTCATGAAAACGCCACTATTACTCAGTTTTTAGCGGCGTTTTGCATGAAAACGCCACTATTGCTCAGTTTTTAGCGGCGTTTTGCATGAAAACGCCGCTGTTGCTCAGTTTTTAATGGCGTTTTGCACGAAAATGCCACTATTGCTCAGTTTTTAGCGGCGTTTTGTTTCAAACGCCACTAATGTATAATATTTGCGGCGTTTTTCATTCAAACGCCACTAAAAATGCCGCTAAAAGTCTGTTTTCTTGTAGTGAACCATGTCATCCTGGACGCAGAGAGTTCAAGATTTAAGAGATTCATCTAAAGAGCAACATATAGTCAATAATTTCAGACATTATTATTATTTTCCCTTCATCCACCTCATTCTTTTTTCTCTTACGGAGTACATCAACACCATGAAAAGTTGCATTACTGTTCCAAATTACACAGGACTAATATTCATGGGAGAACCGACCATGCCCTTAAGCCAAACCCATACTGAAAACAAACAAGAAAAACATAAAAAACAAACATGCATTCCTCTCTTTCATTGTTTCATTTATTATCAATCAGAATGGCTTCTAGGGCAGGGGCAGTTCAATATTGTAGCTTTACTTCATTTTGTTTACCATTGCTCAAACTTAGCAAAAGAGCAAGAAAAACAACAGTGAACTTAGGTTGAGTCATCCAAGTTGAATGGAAGAGCCATATAAGGTCAGATTTAGTTGAAAATAGAGGAAATTCCCTTAATGGTCTTGGTGTTGGAATTTTCTGAGAGAAAATATAGATGGAAATGGAATAAGAATGTTCAAAATACAGTATCTTTCAATCACAGCAAGGATTACGATTAAAATCTAAACAATTTTAATAATAATACAATTTTAACCTCCTTAACGCCGTACAATTCCTCGACACACTGTTCTGTGACTCCTACATAATCAATTGTTCCATGTTAAGATCAAGAACTAAATATTTAATTTAAAATTAAAGCAAATGAATCGTGCTCCTAAAGTGAAATTAAATGAGCAAATCTAGATCCAGAAGCAAGGCATTCGAATTAATAGATTTAAGCAGCCAAAATTTCCCAGTAAAATATCTACAAAATTAAAGAAAAAAGAAACATTTAGGCCAAATTTCTAACTTCTGAATGAAAAAAATGCTCTAATTAAAAAGGAGGGGGAATAAACCTGGTTGGAGGAGGTTGGAGAAAAAGAAACATGTTGGACTTCGGCGGATGAAGACGAAGTGAGAGCCACCGTAGACGCAACGAGCACGGTCGCAACAAGAGGTCCAGATCCCTTCATTTTCCAGATTCTTTTCTATATCCGCGGTCAAAACTCAGATAAAGAGTTATTTTTTTGGAAGCTCCGATGATGAATGGGTGAAATCCGACGAACTTCGCTGGTTCCCGACCTCCTTCTTTTCCTTTTTTTTCTCAGCCGAACAAATACAGTAGATGTATTGACTTGGTGTTGCTCGAAATGGGAAATTTGGGGGCCAATTTTGAGAGTTATTTGGGGGATTTAGGGCGCGCGATGGAGATGAGAAGAAGAAGGAGTAACGAGCGGGTAACCAAAAATTGGGGATTTTGATTTTCCCTTTTTTGCGGCGTTTCCATTAAAAACGCCATTATAGCTCAATTTGCAAAACGCCACTATTATTTAATTTTAAATTTTTTTCATTTTTAACATATTTTTTTATTTTTTTCTTTCAAAATTTTTAGGGTTAGATTATCATTTTTTATAATTTTTTAAATTTTGAATATTGAACTTTTTAATTGAAATATGAACTAAAATATTAAATATTAAATATTTAAATTTTTATTTTTATTTTTAAAATTTTTAATTTTTAAATTTTTTTGAAGATTTTTATAATTTTTAAATTAACATATAAAATACAAAAGGAAACTTTAAGAGAAATAAAATGGAATCGATGAATTAAAAAAATACAAAATGACACAGCAATACAAGCATTATTCTTTTAAGTATGGTCCGTATTAGTTGTTTAGATTTTTATATAAATGGCATTTAATTATATGTATACACCTAAATTTTGATAGAGATACATCTCAGAATTATATATGAATTTCGGTTTAATGTGTAATTGTAGACGTGAAATTCTAATTGTGGTTTAAATATATGGTTGAAACTTTAATTTTGATTTAATCATACAAATTTTAAAAAATAAATACATCAATAGATTTTTATATTGGATAAATATAAATATTTATATCTGCAATATATAAATATAAAATGATGTTATATCAATAATTTTGTTAATAATTTACAAGAACTGGATCAAATTAAAGTTCATGTATACAATTGCACACTAAACCATTATTAGAAAAAGAAACATTTACCGGGGATTTTGGATTTCGAATTGGGGAAAAAGGGGTGATTATTTTAAGAATTCGAATTAGGGAAAAGAGGGAAATTATCTCTTACATAATTTAAACTATAATCATAATTTTAATATATTAAAATTAATATTATCTCTTTTACAATTATATAATAAATTATTTAATATATAAATTACAAAACATTAATTAATCTAAGCCTTAAACTCCTAACCCCTACCCCCTAAACCCTAAATCATAAACATAATCTCTAAACCTTAAAAACCTAACACTTAACCCCTAACCCCTAAGCCTTAAACCCCAACCCTTAAACCATAAACCATAATCCCTAACCCATAATCCATAAACCTTAAAACAGTAACTCATACATTTTAAACCCTAAATCATAAACCCTAAACTATAATGATAATTAATTCAATATTTTAAAATTAATACTATCTCTTTTATAATTATATAAGAAAATATTTATCATATAAATTAAAAAAACATTAATTAATCTAAACCCTAAACTCATAATCCCTAAACCCTAAACCATAAATCCTAAAACATAAACCCTGAACCCTAAACCACTAACCCTTAAACCCTAACACCTAAACGTAAAACCCCAACCCTTAAACCACCTTTAAACCATAATCCCTAAACCCATAATCCATAAACATTAAAATAGTAACTCATAAAGATTAAACCCTTAACCATATACCGTAAACCCTAAACTATAATGATAATTAACTCAATATTTTAAAATTAATACTATCTCTTTTACAATTATATAAGAAAATATTTAACATATAAATTAAAAAACAATTAGTCATATACCAAAAATCTTTAAAATTACTTTAAATAATATTATTTTAATTTTTTTCATTTTTTGTGGCATTTTTTAAAAAGCGCCGCTAAAGCCACTAAAAGCTCAATACAAAACGATGGTGTATTGCAAAATTCTTTTGTGGCATTTTTAAAAAAAAGTCGCTAAAGATCGAGCATTAGCGGCGTTTTTCAAAAAGCGCTGCTAAAGGTGTACATATAGCGGCGTTTCTTAAAAAAGCACCCCTAGTACTTGATCTTTAGTGGCATTTTTAAAAAGCGCCACTAAAAGATCAATACAACAACGACGGAGTTTTACAAAATTTTTTGCAGCGTTTTTTAAAGGTGTACATATAGCGACGTTTTTCAAAAAGCGCCGTTAAAAGTGTACTTATAGCGGCGTTTTTTAAAAAGCGCCGCTAATACTTGATCTTTAGCGGCATTTTTAAAAAGCGCCGCTAAAGCCACTAAAAGCTCGACTGAGTTTTGCAAAATTCTTTTGCGGCATTTTTCAAAAAGCGCCGCTAAAGGTGTACATATAGCGGCGTTTTTAAAAAAGTGCCGCTAATACTTGATCTTTAACGGCATTTTTTAAAAAGTGCCGCTAATGCTCATTCTTTAGCGGCGCTTTTCATTAAAACGTCGCTAAAAACGCCGCTAAAAACCTGTTTCGCTGTAGTGAGCGGATAATTCAGATACTGGAGGATATGTTGAGATGTTGCATTGTTGAGTTTAAAGGTACGTGGGAACAGTATTTGCATTGATTGAGTTCACCTAAAATAATAGTTTTTAATCGAGCATTAAAATGGCACTATACGAAGCTTTATATGGTCATAAATGCCGTACACCTTTGTATTGGATTGAACTCAGTAAGAATAAAATATACGGGGTTGATTTGATCAAAGAGACTGAACAGAAAGTAATAGTGACCCGAGAAAGTTTGAAAGCAGCTTCCGATCGATAGAAATCTTACGCAAATTTGAAACGAAAAGATATTGAATTTGAGATCGGGGACAAAGTATTTCTAAAAGTATCTCCGTGGAAGAAAGTACTCCGATTTGGCAAAAAAGGCAAATTGAGTCCGAGATTCAACGGGCTGTATGAGATTATTGAACGTATTGGGCCAGTTTCTTATAGATTGTTGTTGCCACTAGAATTGGAAAAGATTCACAATGTATTTCATGTATCGATGCTTTGATGATACAGATTTGATCCCTCGCATGCGATTTCTCCATTTGAGATTGAAATTCAGTCTGATATGACTTATGAAGAAGAACTGATCCGAATCTTAGCTCGTGAGGTTAAAGAACTGCGAAATAAGAAAATTCCATTAGTAAAAGTAATGTGGCATCGACACGGTGTTGAAAAGGCTATGTGGGAGCCTGAAGATGCTTTGAGACAACAATATTCGAATCTGTTCAACAGTAAAATTTTTGGGGACGAAAATCCCTAAGGGGGAAGAGTTGTAACAGCCCGGTTTAGACCCTAGTCAAAAATAGTAGTTTCGAGACTACAAATCTGAGTTAGAAAAATATTTTAATATTACTTTTCGTATTTTTAGTATGTGGTTAAGCATGTGTGAAAATTATGTATGAAAATTTGATAACTTGCGTGCTTATTTGATAAAAAGGACGTAATTGCGTAAAATGTAAAAGTGGCTTTCTATAATGTAAAGGTGTCTATTTGCCATGGCTTTCTAAAGAAAAGGTCCTTATGTTGTTATTAACCCATTGAAAAGGTTATGTAACATCCCGAAATAGGGCCTAAACGGAATAGTGGTTGCGAAACTACAAATCCGAGGTAGAAAAATTTATTTTATTATCATTTTAAGGTCTATGGCATGATTGCATGATTGTGTGAAAATTTCATTTAGAAATTTTATCGATAGAGGGTCCAATTTGATATTTAGGACTATATTGCAAAAGTTGTAAAATTTGTGTTCTAGTTCATAAAGGTATTAAGTACTTGTGAGTAATGGGTTTTTAAAGTGGAAGTCCTTGGATAGTAATTAGACCATTATACTAGTTTGGACAAAAATACCTAAAGGAAGATAAAACACCATAGTTTTTAATTAAGGGCATTTTGGTCATTTAGTTATTAAAATGAATTAAAAACAAAATTAAAAGCCAATTTTTGTCCATATTCTTCATTAGGCTTTTAAAGTTTCTCCATAGCAAGGGTTTGTTCCAAGCTTCCAAGCTCCATAGTAAGTGATTCCAAGCCCTGTTTTTAATGTTCTTTATGTTTTTGGAGTCCCGGTAACTTGATTAAGCTTATTCTAGCAATATTCAACCTAGGGTTCATATTTGAAAAACTAACCATAGGTGAAATTTGTGTATTTTGGTGTTTTATGATAGAACATGAGGTTTTAAATTATGTTAGACAACTTGTGCTACTCGGTTTTAAATAAAAACGAGTAAAAGAGCTTAATTGGTAAAAAGACCTAATAATCATAAGTACATGTTAGAGTGAGAATTTGATGTTGTCATAGAAGGGAAAAAATGATCAGCATGTCATAAAACATAAGAAAATAGGATGAAGTTTAATTTCCGAGCCTTGGGCAAAAAGTGTAAATATGTAAAAGTTTAGGGGCAAAAATGTAATTTTTCCAAAGTTTGGGTCAAGGACTGTTTTAATAAATGTGAGTATTAAATAAGCTAATTTTTTTTATTATAGATCAAGAAGAACAAAATCCGGAGTTAGACCGGGGAAAGAAAAAGATAGTGGACTAAATCGATATAGTTGATCGTATTTTGTTTCGAGGTAAGTTTGCGATAAATAAATGCAATATTCTATTATTTTATGTTAATTTTGTTAATTTCCAGCATGTGTATATTTATTTTATGAAATTATTCAAAGAAGACTCAAGCATGAATTGACGGAGAAGTAATTTCAGGAAGTCCCGGTTGAACTTTAGGAATGTGTAGGATACAAATGTCATGACATTAGGGTTTAAGGATACCATGTAAGACCATGCCAAGGCATGTCAATTGGTAACGTTTCTAAGGCAAGGAAATCATGTAAGACCATGTCAAGACATGGCATTGATAAGTTACTATAAGGCAAAGGTCCCATGTAAGACCGTGCCAAGGTATGGCATTGGTGAGTTCATAAGTCAAGGATACCATGTAAGACCATGTCAAGACATGGCAATGGTAAGTTTCAAAAGGATACCACATAAGACCACGACAAGTCATGGCAATGGTAAGGTACCCACGTATCCTTAGTATTCCAAGTGGTTCAACGGGAAAATTTAAAGAGAATATCAAGGTAAGGTAAGGTAAGACGAGTTATACTAAAAAGGTAAGACAAGTTCATGCTAAAAGAGCAAAGGTAAGTACATAATGTTCATGTATGCTTGATAAGGAAAAAGGTAAGTAAAATGTATTAATAAATTTGATTAAGTAAGTAAGTATTTAAGTAAGTGAGTAAAGTGAAGGAGTTTAAAATATATCTATGACAATTAATGAAGTTGCATGAAGTAGTATCATGCCAAGTAGTAAGATAATTCTTATGAATGTTGTTATTTATTTGCATGCAAACTTACTAAGCTTAATGCTTACCCCCTTTATTTTCCTTCTTTTTATAGTTTTTTCAAGCTAACTCGGGGATCGTAAAGTACGTCGGAGGTCCGAGCACACTATCACGAGGATTATTTTGGTATAGCTAGACGTTTCATTTTGAGTATGGCATGTATAGCATCGTAGCCATTTTGTGTGTATGATCTTATGATATGGCTGATGAATGGTATATAAATGCTTGATAATGATTAGCTGTTGGAATGGTAATCAAGGACATGTTTGGCGTTATGTATGCCTAAATGCTAGTTATTCCATGGAAATCATGAAAAAGGTGAAATTAGCTTTAAAATAGTATCGGACAGCAATAATGACGTGAATTGAAAAATAACTAAAAATAGTAGAAATGGATTTAATGAGATATAGAATTAAATCTTGATGAGTCTATTTTCATATGGATGGAACAAAATAGGTATATGAGTTATATTTCATGAGATATTTAAATTTTTGTGAAACAGGGCCAGAGTAATTTCTGGATCCCCTATTCTGACTTTGGAAATTCACCAAAAATTGTACAAAGATAATTAGAAGTCATGCTTTACATGTACAGATTCCGTATTGAGTCTAGTTTTATAAGAAATAAACGGCATAATAATTGAAATTCTTTACAAGGAGATATTTAATTCGTAATACACAGGGGTTAGAGTAGTCGAACCCTGAAATAGGAAGACTTTAACTAATAAACTGTACTAGTTGGACCGACCAAAAATTCTAGAAAAAATTTAGTTGATAGATATATGAGTCTAGTTTTAGGGAAAATTTACGGAATTCGATTTTGAGTTTTGTAACTAGAGATATGAATTTTTAAGCGACTATGATGCAGTTATCCAGCTTGTCTAAAAGTTCTAAAATAAATTGTTTGAGCTGTTGAATTAATGAATTAATTCCATTAACACCTCGTGCTCGACTCTGGCGACGGTCTCGGGTTCGGGCCTTTACAGGTTAATTGACATAAATGGCCTAATGTTAATGTTTTGATAATGTTTTCATTAAGGGAAAAATTGGTATTTAGTTAATAATTATTAATTAAAGTAAAACAAAAGCATGAAATTAGGCCATTTTCATTCATCCTTGCCGAAAATCAAAGCAAAAGAAAAGAAAAAGAGATAGTTAGGGTTCAGCTAGTTCAAGCATCAAATAGGTATGTGTTTTTGATCGGTTTTTAATAATTTCTACGTTTTTGTGATTGTTGCTTAGTGTTCTATCAAGCCCATATCTTAATTTCTGATTTTGTTAATGATTTTGAGTTATGCCATTGATGAAGTTGTAAGATTTGTGTTGTTAAATGATGAAAAATGAAAGATAGATGATATATAAATATATTTTGTCTTTGAATTTTTGATGAATTTGAGTAATTTGGGCTAAATTGAAAAAAAATGAAATTTTGAGGGATTAAAATATGAAATAAATGAAATATATGGACTTGTATGAACTCTATGAAAATTCAGCTAAGCATGTGTAAAATAAAATTTGGTGTATTTTGTGATTTTATGAATTAGGGACTAAAATGTCAAAATGTGAAAATGTGAGAGTTAATTTGTAAAAGGCCCTAAATATGTGTTTTTGAATTGATTTGAATGAATGTTTGAATAAGTCAAATTTGAATTTATTTAGATCAAGAACAAAAGAAAACAGAATTAGATCGGGGGAAGTCGAAAGTCGTCGAGTAGTCAACTCCGTTCGTTCGAATCCGTACGAGGGAAGTCTATATACAAATAAATGTGATTTGAATTGGACTATTAATGTTTATATGCTATTGAACATTGATGAATGGCAATATGAGTTAGGATACATATGTCATGACATAGGATCCAATATTTATTTTTGTGTAAGACCACGTCTGGGACGTTGGCATCGACTTATGATTTACGTGTAAGACCCTGTCTGGGACAGTGACATCGATATTCGATTACAAGTAAGATCACGTCTGGGACGTTGGCATTGTACAGCTTTCTGAGCTATCCGAGTATCCTTATTGATTCCAAACGGTTCAACGAGCATTCCGAGAAATGAATAACTATGTGGATGTGTATCTGATTCAGGTACGTTTGAAATGTTTATCATTAATTGAGAATGAAAGGCAACTATATGTGCAAGTGATGGTAAGTGACATAAGTATAAGAAAATATGCTATATGTGCAAATAAATTGGGAATATGTGAAATGTATATGAACTATGTGGTTTGTGATAGTATTTGACTATGGAATAAATGTATTTTATGATGCTTATATGTGTTAAATTATGAGTTTATTTGTATATGGCTTACTAAGCTTTTGGAAAGCTTACTTTGTGTGTGTTTTCAACTATTTTATAGATATCGAAGCTATCGAGAGCTCGGGGATCATCGAGGATCATCACCACACTATTGAACTATGTTGTGGTACCTTTTGAAAATGTGTATATTGGAGTATGGCATGTATAGGCTAGAAATATGGCTATATGTTTTTGAGTTGTGAATATTAGCCATGTGTTGTTGCTTGGTTTTGGTTATGTTTGTGTATGATTTTTGAGTAATAACTTTGTGATGAAATATTGCCAATGTGATGTGTTTTTGGATGGCCAATGGTAATGGTCAATTTGGTAAGTTTATGATATTTGCTTATTTGAGGAATTGATAAGTTTATGGCATGAGATTGAATCAAATGAATTGAGATTATGAAGCATATGTTTAGGTATGACATTTGCTCATGATTTGGTATGTTTGGTTTGTATAATAAGGATGAAATAGGTTGACGAATATATGTTATGAATGGTGAATGTTTTGTGATTGAAATTGGTTGGAAATATGTTGTAAATGGTTGGTTTTGATACTTGTAGAGACGACCCTTAATGGGTGGCATTTTGGCCTTATAAATGGCCTTTTTTTGCCCATATGAGCAAGGACACGGGCGTGCATCTCAGCCGTGTTTCTTAATGATCATTTCGAAATGAGCCTAAGTAGACCACACGGTCGCACACACACGGGTGTGTGCTAGGCCATATGGCCAAGTCATTTTCGAGCACGGGCTAGACACACGAGCTTGTGACTGGCCGTGTGATCAAGTCAGTAGCCTCCATAATTTTCACATGGCCTAGAACACGGGCGTGTCTTGTGGCCGTGTGGACAAGTCAGTATGTATGCCCCGTTTTACCACGGCCTAGGCACACGAGCGTGTCTAATGCCATGTGAGGCACACGGCCTATTCACACGGGCGTGTGACCTTTATAACTTTGAAAAATGTTTAAGTTTCAAAAAAATTTGCATGCATTCGGTTTAGTCACGACCCCTTTCTAAAGCATGTTTAAGGTCTTGTTGACCTATGTAAGGGACTCTGTATTGATGTATGACTATGATGTTATCCTGATTGTGAAATGAATGTTAAATGTTTCGATATGTCCGGTAATGCCTCTTAACCCTAGTCCGGCGACTGATACGGGTTAGGAGTGTTACACCATTTGTCACACACGGTTGAGACACACACTCGTGTGTCTACCCGTGTGGACAAAATAAGGCCTTTCTCTAAGCCTTATTTCTCACTCTTTTTACCTTGCACCTACATGAACACTTCAACATGTTTTCAAACCAATTTGGTACATATAAACCAAGCCAAAAACTAGTATTATGTATGTTATAGTAACACCTATGATCAAATGTCTAAATCTCCACAATTACATTTATGTTTATTTGCAAGTTATTCAACTATACTAATTCAAGTTAATTCATCATTTTCTTTATATATATATCTTTTACCATTTAGCCATTGCAACACAAATAAAACATGATATGACCTTATATAATTACATCAAAATAAACTTTCCACTAGCCATTCCAATAGCTAGTTATAACCAAACATTTCATCATTTTACCAAACTTAGCTTATACATGCCATTATACTAAAATAAATTTGCTATTTGTACCAAAACCAGTTGGAGGATAGTGTGATGATGCTCTGACCGTCTTCAACCTTTACGAGCTTCTGAGTATTATAAAATAGAGGAAAATAAAACAAAGTATTTAATGCTTAGTAAGTTTGTATAACAGGAATTTAACTTACCATATATTTACATTTAAGATTATCATACAAAACATGCATCCAATCATTTTGGCCAATTTCCTAATCACATATACTCATCAAAACTGTTAGTCATGTAATTCACATGAATTTCAAGAAGTCAGAGATGAGCTCATCAAACTTAGATTTACAAGTACTTCAGGAATTTCTGAGATATAATCCATTAAATTCTTATATTTTTCTCACATCAAAAATTTTGTCCATTGAATTAATAAAATGTCAATGGATATCCAAGTAGTATACTCGAGGAATACGAATTAATGATCCATCAATTCATGTTTAGGGTTCCCATAAGGGTACATAATCAGGAAGCACACTCTTGAGCCATATATCAGGATGCTCAGATGAGCCATGTAACAGGACGTTTATTCGAGCTAAACAGGAAACTCATAAGAGTTTAGAACAGGAAGCTCATTGAGCTTAACAAGTAGCTCCGAAGAGTTATTATCAATGAGCTCCGGATAGCTTAACAGGGAGTTCAAGCGAGCCATTTCAAGAAGCTCATAAAAGCCTAACCAGGACACTCACGAAGAGCTGCGTTTGTGTCTACAATAAATGTTGGATCACAATCGATCGAATCGTGTAATAGGACGCACACAAAGAGCTGCGGTAGTGCGCAACACATGCAAGTTCACTATTGATCAAGATACTCGTAGGAACTATATAACAGGACGGTCGAGAGGGCTTATAACAGGATGCTCATCCGAGCTATATTCTGTCCACAACATATGCAGGACCACATTCAGTATGGGAAATCATATATCCATCGAATTTCATTATTCAAACGGAACTTAACATTTTCCGAACATGTGAATATTTCAGACATTTACAACATTTATATAATTCAAATAAATACATACCACACTCAATTCAATCATAAAAATAAAAACAGTTTAGTTACACGAACTTACCTCAACACTTGTTCGTCTATGAAAATCTACTAATCCATCACCTTTTCCTTTCCTCGATCTAACTCTTTATTTGATAGTTTCTGATCTATATAAATGAATTTATCATCAATTTAATCCATTTCATACTCAATTTAACTCAATTCACTTACTAGACAAAATTACTATTTTGCCCCTATACTTTTCATAAATAATAATTTTATCCCTAGGCTCGGAAAATAAAATTCATGCAATTTAATCCTTATTCCAAGCCTAACTAATTTATACATGCCTTAATAATAGCCCATGAATTTCACAAAAATCAGAATTTTTCCATGAGTTTTACAATTTCACAAAAAGTTGTTTATCTATCAACATCCTTTTATTTTCTACCATAAATTTCAAAATTTCAGCATATTCATCCATGGAAAAATTTTCATTCTTTGATAACTTTACAAATTATTCCTAAAAATAGATAATTTAAGCTATTACAAACTCGAAAATATAAAATTACTAAAAACGGGACAATAAAACATACATAATCAAGCCAAGAAAGTTTGCTTGAACATTTTTCTCTTCCCTATGGTTTCTATGTTTTAATTTGGGGAAGATGATGAAAATTAGATGATATTTTCTATTTAATTTAATTACCATCTTTTAATTTTTTCACTTTCCAATTTAGTCCTTTTCTTTTTCTAATTTTCCATGGATGATTCACCAAAAATATCTACTAAATTTATTTAATGGTCTAATTCTATATAAGGACCTCAAGTTTTGAATTTCATAGCTATTTGATACTTATAGCTATTAGAACTCAACTTTTGCATTTTATGCAATTTAGTCCTTTCCACAATTAATCATGAAATCGGTAAAATTTTTTTAATGAAATTTTCTTATGTCATTTCTATCATAATGCAATTCATGCAATAATACTAAAAAAAAAATTCATTCTAACTCGGATTTGTGGTCCCAAAATCACCGTTCTAATTTCACTGAAAATGGGCTGTTACAGTGACTATGTAACTTCTAAAATTTCAGCTTCTACTAATGATATGCTGAGCAAGGACTTCCAAGAGGAGGAGATTGGATTGGCGGTTAAAGAAATGTGAGCTACAAAGGCTTCGGTTCGGTAGAAAAGGCAAACTGAGTCCGAGGTTCATCGGGACGTATGAGATTACAGAGCGTATTGGGCCGGTAACATATAGATTGTTGTTGCCACCAGAGTTAGAAAAGATTCATAATGTATTTCATGTATCAATGCTTCGATGATATAGATCCGATTCTTCGCATGTGATTCCTTCGTCTGAAATAGAGATTCAGTCTGATATGACTTACGAAGAAAAGCCAATCTGTATTTTAGCTCGCGAGGTTAAAGAGTTGCGAAATAAGAAAATTTCGTTAGTTTAAGTGATGTGGCAGCGACATTGTATTGAAGAGTCCATGTGGGAGCCTGAAGATAGTATGAGATAGTTATATCCAAATCTATTCAATGGTAAGATTTTCGGGGACAAAAATTCTTAAGGGGGGAGAATTGAAACAGTTCGATTTTGACCCTAGTCGAAATAGTGGTTTCGAGACCACAAATCTGAGTTAGAAAAATATTTTAATATTATTTTTCGTGCCTATTATAAGTGAATTGACATGTGTGAAAGTTTCGTGTGAAAATTTAACTGTTTGTGTGCTTAATTTGCAAAAAAGGACCTAATCGCGTAAAATGTAAAAGCTGTGTGCTAGATGTTAAAAGTGCTTATTTGACTTGGGTTTATAATTGAGAGGTCCTTATGTGGTTATTATGCCATTTACATGGTTAATGGACATATATGACGTTGATATGCATGGTTTATGAATGTTATGATACAAGGGAAAATTGGTAAACTAATTATAATTAAAATAAAGACATGAAATAAACCATTTCATGCTCATATTTGACCGAAAATACAAGAAAAGAAAAGAGAAAAGTTTGCTTAGGGTTCAACACTTGTAATCCTTGATCTAGGTATGTGTTTTGATTGGTTTTTGATAATTTCTACGTTTTTGTAATCGTTGCTTCGAATACTATCAAACCCATGCCTCAATTTCTGATTTTGATGATGATTTTGAAATGTTCCATTGACAAAGCTATGAGCTTTGTGATGTTGGTTGGTGAATTATGAAAGCTTGATGTTCGGTTTACATGTTTTGTCTTTGAATTTTTGATGAAATCGAATATTATGGGCTAAATTGTAAAAATGTTATTTTTAGGGACTAAAATGTGAAATAAATGAAATGTATGGACTTGTATGAGAGCTAGGAGAACTCAGCCAAGCATGAGTATAAGCAAATTATGTGTATTTTGTGATTTTGTGATTTAGGGACTAAAGTGTCGAAATGTGAAAATGTGAGACCTATTTTGTAAAATGCCCTAAATATGTGTATACGGATTGTTTTGAATTATTTGGCGAATAAAAGGGTTAATTTTGAATACATATAGATCAAGAAAAGAGGAATTCGAATTTAGACCGAGGGAAGTCGAAGATTATAGAATAAATGATCGAGTTGACAATTTCGAGTACGAGATAAGTTCGTACTTAAAACATGATGTTAAGTATAATTTGATGTTTTGATTATATATACTTTGTATATAAGTTTGGTTTGGATGAATACGATGATAAATCAATAGTATTTGGCACTAAATGTGCAATTTAAACTAGCTTCGGCTATATAAGGAACTAAGTGTGCGATACTGGCTTAGCTTCGGCTAATTGAGATGGCACTAAGTGTGTGGAATCGTTCTAGCTTCGGCTAACTGTTGCAGCATTAAGTGTGCGGATGTTCAAAGCACGAATAATTTATGAAAAGTCTTAAAATATTTAAATGAAAGGTGAGAATGAGAGTGAATAAGTACGGGAATATTCAGGTATGTACGATACCTACGTGGTAGATGATACTATGCATGTGAAGCTCATTGATTTGGTGTGAACATATGGATTGTGTAATGCTCTGATTTTTGGGGCCTAGAAGAGTTGGCCTTTGAGTCTGGGATTCGGATAGAAGGAAACTTGAATAATTAAGAAGTTTTAAATATTACCGTTTAAGAAAAAAATTTTGAATTACTACTAGAAAATTTTTACTATATTTATTATTACGGATATTTTAAATTTTTATGAAATTTTAATTAGTATTATGAGATAAAATTATTATTAGAAAAATATTACTGTATGTATGTTTGAAAATTTTTATTATTTGCTGTATTATTGGTATTTGAAATTTTTATTATTAGATATGTTTATGAAATTATTATTATTATTATTAGTAATTAAATATGTAACGAAGGGGTATAATGTGGGGAAAGGTCCGGGGCTTGGCCCATAGCTTTAGCAAAATTCTTGAATCTTGCCTCTTAAGGGAATCTGGGCAGTAGGCTTCATTAATAAATTAGGGCTGAGTTTTAGCACAAGTAGCCATCTGGCCCAGTGGCTAAGGACGCTAGGAGGGCGTGGGAGGTGCCTGGGTTCAAGGCGCGGCGTGCGTAGTTTGGGTGTTTTTTTTAATATGCAGATTGCGGCTAGAATAAGGGTTAAGAGGAGTTGCGAGTATAAGTTAATCAAAAAGAGCTTATAGCGCAGTGGCAGTAGGGTGCTAGGAGTTCCACAAGGGCACGGGTTCGAGTCCAGGCGCAGGTATGTTTTAATGTTATATTTTTAAATGAACGGGACTTCAGCAGGTAACCTTTAAGATAAAATGTGACGGTAGATTGTTGAAAGCAAATGCGCGTCCCAGTGGCCAGCAGCGTGCTGGGCAACCTGGAGGTCCCAGGTTCGAGCAACGTTACACGCAAGAGGGTGCTTCCTTTTGCTCTACACGTGTGGGAAGGACTGTACGGGATTGAAACTCTACCAGCAACAGGAGGAGTCGGCTGAGCGGTGGACTGCTGCTAAGCAGTGGAGAGTTTGAATTAAATCCAAACTTTGAATTTGGCCATGGATTAAGTAGTGATAAAGGGAGAGATTTTAGGGATTTGGCAGAGGGAATTGGAGAGGGGATTTCGGCAGAGGAGTATTAGATTAGCATTTTCGGCATTTAGGAGCTTGTTGTGCCATTTTCTTCTGTGTAAACCATAGGGTTACTCTTTTCTTCTTTTTCTTTCTTCTTCTCTAGCCGAACTACCACCCTTTCATCCATCTTTCTTTATTTTTCTTTTTCCGAAACCAGTTCACTATTCCCTTTCTCAACAGCACTTTTGCCAAAAAGCCTTATATTTTAGTGCTTCGGGAATTAATATTTAGATCTATTTTCTACGCACGTTTAAGTTGGATTCACAACAGATCTGGGGTAGAAAGGTAATTGGAACATTCTTCAACGAGTAGATCTCTTGGTAAGTATTCGAACCTTCTTTCCATTTGTATCTTGTGGTTTAAGAAAAGCTGAAAACCCCTATATACATAGGGTGGCTGTCGACTAAGATTGAAAGGGTTTTTTGGTGTTATTTGGTTTGTTGGTGCTAATGAGGATTAAAGGCTGCCGATCGAGGAGTGTGTGAAAAGCCGGAGTGACTAAATCTAGATCTAGTAATCAATTTCGGCAAAGGTATGAATTCTAGGGCCATTGTGGATGATGGCCGAATATGTAAGTGATGATAATAGGTAGTTTTCGATTTGATTTAAATATTAACATGATCTAATCTATAAGCGGTTGATTATAGGAGAAATCACGTAGGAGATCTCGTCAAGGAATATCGCAAATCAGGTGTGTAACGAACCTTTTTTCGTAGCTTAAATCGATAAATGCCGAAAAGCCGAAATACTGAAATTCTAGCATTTCGAGGACTTGTGAGCATACGAACGCTCATTGGTTAGTTAGATTCACTAAGTAGATGATCGGGATCATTGGAACAGGTAAGAACACGATTTTCGGCATCATGGTAAGTTGGGCCTCGAGGGGCTGAAATCGGGCCCAATGGGCTTCCGGGACCATTTGGGTAAATTTGGTAAAAGTTGGAATCTTTTTAGATTGCGTGTTAATACGGCTTAGACCGTTATGGAAAAGGGCTAAATGGGCCTAGATGACTAATTCGGCTATGTAGGGCCCATTAGGGGTTTTTGGCCCAATAACTCGGTTTCGCTAAGAATGGGCTAGAATCGCTGTGAAAACACATGAAATTGTTAGTAACTGATAATGAACTTGGAAAACCCTAATATTTGGTAAAATTTCGAAATTACCCTTATAATATGAAAATGACTGTTTTGCCCCTAGGTAAAAATGACCATTTTACCCCTAGGGTTTAATTATGAGTTTGATGCATGAGATTTTGATATATATGATTTGATACGATATGCACATGATATGTATGATATGCACATGATGTATTCATTTATGCATGGGTTGGGTTTATATGGATGGAGGAAGTGCAAAAGGGCTATGCCCCAGTTTACCGAAAAGGGCTTTGCCCCAGTTTACCGAAAAGGGCTTTACCCCAATTTATCAAAAAGGGCTTTGCCCCAGTTATTAAAAGAGGCTAGGCCTCCAGTTATATGATAAAGTAGCTATGCTGTCAGTGGAGAGTTTTGGTTGGGTGGGTTGAGTTATTCCCCACACGGAGAGCTTGGTTGGTACGGGTGGAGAGTAGCAGTTGGTGGGTTGAGTAGTCTCCCCAAACGGGCTTGCATACATCCATTATTAGTGCATGTGGTATTGATTTGGGCCTATGGGCCATACCGTTTGCAGTAAAGGCTTCGGCCCAGTGATATGAATAATGAAAAGGCTTCGGCCCAGTGATATGAATAATGAAAAGGCTTCGGCCCAGTGACATGGATAACGTAAAGGCTTCGGCCCAGTATCTGCTGAGATTGAATTTGGGCTTAGGCCCAGCAGGCTGATATTGTTTTGGGCTCTGAAAGGGGCTTGTTGCACACTGAGTTTCCAAACTCACCCCCTTTCCTTAACCTTGCAGGTGAGCCTTGATGTGGGGGCTTGGAGCCGGAGGGGGTTCAGAGTGGCCACGGTGATCGCTTTTGGGCTTTGAAATAAGTGATTGGTTTTCATTAGTTTACCTTATTTATTATTTATTTTTGGGTCGTAATAAGGCCATTTTAACTTTATTTTCTTTTCTGGGATTATTTTATTTTTAATAATTTAAACTGGTTGATAATAATTCAAATGGGCTAGACTTAGAACGCGGTTTCAAAATGATACTTGTTTTCAAAATAACACAACGTTACGACCATTCTATTTATCAAAGATATCTACTCAAAGAGATTTCAACCCGTTATAACTAAGTGTGGCAATGGCTGTAGGCATGTCTAGGATTAGATTCAATCGAAGAGCTTGGTACTTAAGCAGCCTTCATGGCTCACCTCCTTTGTTACGGATTCCTACCTGGTGCCCAGCTTCCATTCACTTGGTTAAGCTTAACAAAAGTTGGTTTTAAAGCGCTAAAACGAAACGTGGATTTTTAACTTCAATATGGCACGTTGGATTCGCCGTAACGTCTGGGCTGGGTTTGGGGTGTTACAGATTGTATTGGTATAGTTTTGATAGATGATTTGAGAATTTCTAAGTACTTATGTATTAATGATTTTTGGTACGAGCTTACTAAGCTTTTAAAAGCTTATTTGTGTGTGTTTGCATTGTTTTATAGATATCGAAGCTACTGCAAGCTCAAGGATCATCAAGGATCGTAACCACACTATCGAATCTCATTTTGGTACTTTTGAAAATGTATATTTTTAAAGTGTGGCATGTATAGGCTAGTGGTTGTGGAATTATGTTTTGTGATGTATATACTTAGCCATGTCATTTGGCTAGTTGGTGTTTAAACTCATAGTTGATAATGGCTTATGGTATGTGATGTTAATATGAAATTGTGGTATGTTTTAATTGGTAAGTTTTGGTAAGCTTAGCTTGAGATTGAATGATGTATGGAAGGAAATGTTTTGGTATGATCTTATTTTATGTTGGCATGAGTTGGTAAGGTTTATAAATAGGGAAATAGTTGATATTGTTATGATATAAATGATGAATGTTTTGGCATAAAATTGGTTGAAATGGTGGTGCATATATGCTTGTTTCTTTGCTTGTAGGTTGACACAAATTTGTGGTGGCAAATTGGCTATTCAAATGACCTGTTTTTCTCCACACGAGCAGAGACACGGGCGTGTGTCTTATCCATGTGCGCCACACGGCTATGTTTCACGTTCATGTGTCCCCTAGGGTACCCTGCAATTGTAAGTCAGGCCCAAACACGACCAAAGCACATGAGCGTGTGGCTAGCTGTGTGGCCCAAGTCAGACTGGACCACAACCAAGGCACACGGGTGTGTCTTGTAGCCGTGTGGGCAAGTCAGTAGTTATGCCCTGTTTTGCCACGACGTAGACACACGGCCATGTGACCTTTTAAAAGTTAGAAATTTTTCTAAGTTCTGAAACTTCCTTATGTTATCGAATTAGTCTTGAATGTATGATTTAGACCTTGTATGATTGTTTAAAGTTTGTGTTAAATATGAATGATCTATATTTTATTGAATTTAGAAGATTTTTGTTATGTTATTGTTTGGATCTGGGTTGTGAGTCCGGTAGTGCCTCTTAACCTATTCCAGCAATGGTTACGGGTTAGGAGTGTTACAGACTTATACCACACGACCAAGGACACGCCCGTGTTCCAGGCCATGTGAAATCTAAGGGGGTTACTGACTTGGGTCACACGGCCAACCACATGCCCATGTGCTAGCCCATGTGCCACACACGGCCAGTAGACATGCCCATGTGTCTAGGCCGTGTCAAAACTGTAGGGTATACTACCTTAATTCGAAAGGGTACCCCAGGGGACACACAATCGTGTTTCGGACACGGCTGAGACACACACCCGTGTCTCTGCCAGTGTGGACAAAAAAATAGGCCATTTGCAAAGCCAATTTGCCACCCTTTTCTCATGCTCATCTAGCCATCAAAAGGATAACATTTCAACACATATATAAGCATCCAAAAACATGCAATTCTATACACATAACATGTCATCTATCCACAACGAATTCAACTAACCAATTCCACAACCAAAACATATCTAAACAATATGTCAATACCAAAACTTTCACTTATTTCACTTATGCATTTTCTCATCATTTTATCACCTATTTTATATCACAAAACACATCATAAAACTATATCAACAACTAAGGCCAACATAACCAAAACAAGTCAATATATATAAGGCATTTTGTACAACACTTAGGCCAACTTAAATGACCAAATACATACTAACATTTTTGAGCCAAAAGTAAGCCAAATCTCATGGTTTAAATCATAATTCGAAAGATATCATTCACTCACTAGCCTATATATGCCATATACCATATTTACAAGCATCCTAAATACCAACAAGTAGTCGATAGTGTGATGATGGTTCCCATTGATCCTCAATGTCCGAGCTAGCTTTGATACTCTATAAAACAAAGACAAATAACACACAGGAAGCTTCATAGCTTAGTAAGTTCGTACCAAATATACTCAATAGTTCATAATATACAAATCATCAATTTATAGACACTTAGTAATTCTCATATTATCATTCAATTCTAATTCATGACCATTTATCATGTATATACAAATTCATCAAGCTTCATACACATAGTATCAACTAGTACATAGGTATTGTACGTACCTGTACTTTCTAGTTTTTATTTCATTCTCAACTTTTTGTTCAATACATTAAATCATTCGAAAATCTTTCAATGCTCTAAGAACTCGTGCACTTAGTGCATAAATGATTAGCTGAAGTAATTATGATATCACACACTTAGTGCCATCACGTTAAACTGAAGCTATCTCGATATCACACACTTAGAGCCACATAAAGCTGAAGCTATTCGAATTTGCACACTAAGTGCTGCATATAGCCGAAGCTATCTCGAAATGCACACTAAATGCTAAATATAGTAGATTTGTCATCGTACACAGTGGTAGTTGCATGTATACAATTTATGCATTATTAAAGCATTAAAAACATAATTGTAACAATGTTTATCAAGTATGAACTTACCTCGGATGTAAAAATGACGAAACTAGTCGATTAGTCGAGTACTTTGTTCTTGCCTCGATCTGAGTCTGATTTCTTTTGTTCTTGATCTATATACATTCAAAATTAACTTACTCAATCACATATTTATTCAATTTAATCCACAACACATATTTAGCTAAAACCGGGCTATTACATTAAAACTCTTAGTGCAGATAGAATGTCTATGTTCAGGCTGATTAGCCTCTGCTCGGTTTTGTATAAGATTATGCCCAAAACTATAGCAAATAGACTCAAACTTACACTAAATGGTTGCATAGACAAAATGCAAGGCGCATTTGTTCTAGGATGCCTCATTTCTAATAACACTCTTATAGCATATGAAGTCCTTCGTGCTTTAAAGGGAAGACACAGAGGAAATAATGGGTCGTTTGCCCTTAAACTCGATATGAGCAAGGCTTACCGTCAGGTTGAATGGAATTTCATAAGGGGTATGATGTCTAAGCTGGGGTTTTTCTGATCGATGGGTCCATCTGTTATTGAACTGTGTTATTTCAGTCTCATACTCAGTAACTCTTTAATGGCAGGAAGAGTGATCATTTCTATCCTAGTAGAGGCTTGCGTTGTAACAACCCGTTTTTAGTTAAATTGGAACAGTGGTTTCTGGACCGTAAATCCTTAGTCAAAATAATTATTTTATAATTAAATTGAAGCCTACAGCTTGATAGTATGATTTTATGAAAATTTCATTAAGAAATTTTATCATTTATGTACTTAATTTGATAAAAAGGACCAAATTACGTAAAGCGTAAAACTTGTGTTCTATTAGCTAAAGGTGTCTAATAGCTATGGAACCTTAAAGTGGAGGTCCTTATGTGATAATTAACCTATTAATATGATAGTGGATGATAATGACTTGGTAATGTTGTAAATTGAATTAATTTTTAAGGTTAATTAAGTAAATAGATAATTAAATGATAAATTAATAAAACAAAAGGCCATTATATTCATTCATCTTCTTCCTAGCAGAATTTAGGGCATAGAAAAGCCACGAGAATATCTTGAAGCATTCGGTCTAGTCTCCTTATGCATGTAAGTTCATTTTTGTCCCATTTTTAATAATTTCTATGTTTTTGAGATCGTTGTAGCTTAATCTAGCTAGCTCAGGGAATAATTTGCAAATATTTTAAAGGTTTAGGTTTTGCCATTGATGAAAGTATGTGTATTTTGATGTTTGATGATAGAAAATGTATGGTTGTTGTTAGATAAACAACATTTGTAAAGTGATTTTTGGTAAAAATTGTCAATTAGGGATTAAATTGAGAAATGTGGAAACTTTGGGGTAGAATGTGAAATAAATGAAAAATATGGCTTCTATGGTAATACGTAATAGCCCGGTTTTAGCTAAAATGGAACAGTGGTTTCGAAACCAGAAATTCAATGTTGGAAAATTATTTTTGTGACAGCCCTAAATTGACCCTAATCGGAAAGTGGTTTCGAGACCGCTAAACCGAGTCACCGAAGTATTTGAGTATAATATTTATTGTCTAAAATATGTGAATATGAGTGTGTGAAAGTTTTAAGCTTCGATTTAGTCAATTGCATGTGAATTTAGTTAATAGGACTTATGTGTGACACTTTTGAAATGTGATAGGTTAATCTATAAGGATCTATTAGTGCATGTTATGAAAATAATGGGTTTGCATGTCAAATTTCCACCTATGACAAGTAGTGGCTGGCCATGATCGGTTATATACATGCAATATGTATTAATTATTAGTTAGTAGCTTTATATTTTATAACATAAATAAATAAAAAAGGAAAAAGTAATTGAAATAAGGAAATGAAGGGTGATGAAAACAAAGCTTGAGTTTCTTTCTTCTTGGCCAAATGTAAAGAGGAAGATGGGAGAAAGGCATTCTGTCATCTTAAGTTAGCATTAAGGTAAGAAGTTATGTTAATTCTTGAAATTTTGGTTAATCTTGAATGAGGTATCAAGTTATTTTAGTAACCCATGTTGAATTTTTGATTGTGGGAATGAGTAGGGCTTTCGGCTATGGTAATTAAGAAGGGTGATGGTTGTTGTTTCATGATAAATTTAGATGAACAATGGTAGATGAGTGTTTGAACTATACAAATGAGCATATGTGAGCATTGGGTGCTAAGGGAAAAGAATCGGCTACCTTATTATGTACCAAGACCGAATGTGAATTTGATTATGTTTGAGTAATTTATGTACTTAAAATTGATGTAGGATAAGTTACCATGTTCTTGCCGAATATGTAATTGATAAAGGAGGAGTTTGTTATTGAACATTAGGCTAAGTCCCTAGTGGATGGATGAATTGATAATAATTGTGTATAAAGATTTGCTTTACAATGTCTTTGTTAACAAGATTAGAAATGAGTTAAGATGGTCTTAGTGTACCGATTAGGACCTAAGGAGTTGAGCTTATTGATAGTATAGATTTCTAATGCACCTATGGTAATGGCCGAACATGTAGTTGTTTAATGTTTGAACAAGTGCCGTTTAGGTGTTCTAAATTGTCTAAATTAGATGTTCATCATCTAAGGGTTCGACATTGTGCATTCTTGTTAAGAGTTTGATTTGAAATCATGAGGTTTTGTTGACTTGTGTTTAAATGGCATTCGGAAATGGTCTATGAGTGTTTGCAAATCCGGTTTAAGTGCATAGGTGCTAAATACTTTGTATTGGAAATTTAGATGTATAAGTAGTAAATTGATTCAAATGAATTGGTTCTAAAATGTATATGAATGCCGTATGATTGTGTTTGATTGGGGAGTAAATTGTTTGATTTAGCTCAAGAGCTTAGAGGATCAAAGTTGGATAAGGGAAAGGAAAAAGTGATTGAATACCCGTTGAAATCGTTCGACAACATCCGAGGTAAGTTTTCGAGTAATGAAACTTAGTTTATGATTTGATTAAGTCATGACATATAAGCATAACAAATAAACGGTGATATAATGATTCTACTTGAATTGTATATTGAGGTGATTAGTTTATACCTATGACGGGTAGCCGAATGTGTATAGAGATCATGTTATAAAGCAAATCAAAATCATGCTCTTTGTATGTGGCTATTGAGCTGAAAATGGTAATGGTTGATAAGTGTCTTGTGTTTGAATTCTAGTTATGATAATGAAATATGGATGTGTCATGATTTATTGGCATATGTGCTTGATTATTCGGATGATATCCGGGCTAAGTCCCGAAGGCATTTGTGTAAGTTACTATATCCGGGCTAAGTCCCGAAGGCATTTGTGCAAGTTACTATATCCGGGCTAAGTCCCGAAGGCATTTGTGTTAGTGACTATATCCGGGCTAAGTCCCGAAGGCATTCATGCTAGTGACTATATCCGGGCTAAAACCCGAAGGCATTTGTGTGAGTTGCTATATCCGGCTAAATCCCGAAGATACTTGGGTTTGGAAGCGAGCGATTTTGCTGTAATAATTTCAATTAATACGCTCATAAAATACAAACGATAAGGTATGTTTCGTATATGCATCGGAAAGGTTGATTCCTTTCAAATAGTACTCGCTCAATTGATTAACGAGCTTCCGGCCTCTAGTTAGGTTTGATACCCTGTGTATGAATATATTGGTTGAAGCGTGAAGAAATTATGATTTTGAGAATGTGCATATATGAAATTATTCATTTAGTCATATGAACGCTATACTTTAGTCGTAAATAATTTCGTTACTCAAAACTTACTAAGCATTAAATGCTTATTCCGTTTCTTTAATTCTCTATTTTATAGATTTTTGTTCGTCAGCTATCGGACTCGGGATTGTCGAAGTCGAAGTCATCCATACTATCTAAGCCCTTTTGGTACTCTTTTAGTTAAACGCTGGTAATGGCATGTATAGGACTAACCTTTGTTGTTAATCAAGTACCTTTGGTAATGTGTATATATTCGGATAGCCATGCGAAAATAGCTTAAATATTTTGAGCATAGTATTAAAATCATTTTGTATAAATATGGTTATTGAGAGGTGTGGAAATGCTTGGCAATGATTAGCCATTGGAATGGTTAATCACGATCATATTTGGTGCTATGTATGTCAAATGGCTAGTTGAATCATGGAAACTATGAAATAGGTGAAATTTACCTTAAAATAGATGTTGACAGCAGCAGTGATGTGAGTTTTAAAATTCACTAAAAATATTAGGAATGTAATTAAATAATGAATAAATTATGTAATCTAACCTTGATGAGTCTATTTTCATATGGAAGAAGCGAAACGACCATATGAGCCGTATTTTATGAGATGTTTAAGTTTTCGTGAAACAGGGCCAGAACGGTTACTGGATCCTCTGTTTTGAATTTGAAAATTTACCATAAATTAACCAGAAATAATTAGAAGTCATTATTTATATGTACAGATTAATTTTTGAGTCTAGTTTCATTAGAAATAAACGGCATATGTATTGAAGCCCTGTACAGGGAGATATCTAAGTCATAATGCATGAAGGTTAGAGTAGTCGAACCCTGAAACAGGGGAGACTTTAACTAATAAACTTTACTAATTGGCCCGAAAAAAATTCTAGAAAAAAATATGTAGATGGATATATGAGTCTAGTTTCAGGGAAAATTTACGGAATTAGTTTTCGAGTTTTGGAACTCTAGATATGATTTTTAAGGTGACAGTGACGCAGTTAGCCAGCTTGTCTGGAAATTTTAAAATGAACTGTGTAAATAAATGAATTAAGTTCGTTAACACCTCGTGTTCGACTCCGGCAACGTCTCGGGTGCGGGGCGTTACAATTTTAATATTATTTTTGGTGTTTACAACATGATAGCATGTATGTGTGAAAATTTCATGAGCTAATTTTATTGTTTAATTGCTCAATTTGAGAAAAAGGACTAAATCGCGTAAAGTGCAAAAGTGTTGTTCTATTAGTTTAGAGTATGAAATAGCTATAAAACCTTACAGTTAAGGTCCCTATGTTGTAACTAGACCATCTTAAGTGTAAGTGGACAACTGTGGCCATCCATTATATGTTTTCATATGTTTATAACAAAGGTTAAAAATGTAATTTAATTTATTAAGTTAAAATAAATAAAACCAAAAATTTTATCATCTTATTTCATCACCTACCACCGAATATACATAAGAAAAAGAACCATGGAAGTTTGAGTATTTGGCCAAGCTATTTTGTTCAATCAAGTTATGGTGATTGCTCAATTTTTGATGACTTCAATGTTTTTGTGCTCGTTGCAGCTCAATCTAGCTAGCCTGTGCCTTTAATGTCAAAACTGTTATATATTTTAAGAGTTTCCATTGATGAGCTTATGTGTTCTTTGGTGTTGAAGATGAAGTATGAATATTTGATGATATATTTTCATATTTTGTAAAGTGATTTTTGATGAAATTGCATAATAGGGATTAAATTGTGAAATATGCAAATTGAGTGGTTGAAATGTGAAATAAATGAAAGTTTTGGGCTGCTAGGGACTTATATGTAATTCGGCCAAGCTTGGGTTTAATGAAAATATGTGAATTTTGTGTAATTTGTGAAATAGGGGCTAAATTGTTAAAGTGGAAAAGTTTAGGGGATAAAGTGCACATAGGCCTAAATCTATGTGTTGGAGTAAATTGAATGATTGGTTAATTAAAGAAGTTAAATTTGAATATGTTTAGATAAAGAAAAGAGGAATTCAGAATTAGATCGAGAGATAGGCAAGATTATCGAGTAATTGACTCATTTAACTATTTTCATACTCGAGGTAAGTTCGTATGTGACAATTTTATTATAAAAGTATGTTAAATTCTTTGATATTACCTAAATTGTGATTATGAGATTTTATTTAATGTATAAATAGTAAATACAATTCTACAGATACATTCGAAGATGGAATCGACAAGCTAGAAAACTCGGTTGAACCTTAAGAATAGATTTTGGATATTGGTAACATTTTATAAGATGATATACCGATTTGGCTTCGGGCCATGCATATCGAATAAGTCGGCTTCGGGCCATGTTATTAGCACTTCAAGTGCGAGTTATACTGATTTGGCTTCGGGCCATGAAAATAGTTCTTCGAATAAGTTATCTTGATTTGGCTACAGGTCATGGTATAGGTACTTATCGTATGAGACTTATGAGTATCCGATTTTTATTCTGAATGGTTCAACGGGTAAAGAATGATGTGAATGAGAATGATGTTAGTATAAGGCAATACAGGTATGTAAAAAATCTATTCGCGTATTAAACCATGAAAGTTCGATGAGATTGTATTTGATCATGTTTTGAGACATGGGAAAGGTTTGTAGTTAATGTGTATATGGATTTGTCATGTGTAATTGGTTGATTTGCATTTAATCGATGAATTAAGTTATGCGCATACAAGCTTACTAAGCTATGAAGCTTACTTTGTGTTATTTTTCTATGTTTTATAGTGAAGCAAGGCTAGCTCGAATCCGAAAGTTGTCGGGAACATCATCGCACTATCAGACATCTATTTGGTAATTTTGAGTTATGTATATATGGTATATGGTATGTATGGGCTAGGTGTGGTATTTTGGTTTTGTTTATAGCCATGAGAGTTGGCTTGTAAATGATGTTAATGTTGATGTGTGTTTGGTTAATAGAAATGGTTTATTTTGACATGTATGGTATGTACTTGGTAAATTCAATTTTGGAGTTTAAATGGTTGAGAAATGCTTTGATGGAGTATGATTTTAGAAGTTGAGTTGATAAGTATTTGATTAGGTAAATGGCATTGAATTGAGTAGTGAAATTTGTTGAAACAAATATTGTATGAATTGTGCATTTGGTTGATGTTTTTGGCAACTTAATTGAATGATGAAATGGAACCATTTTGGTTGTTTAGGTGAGCATTAGTTGGGGTGGCAAATTGGCCTTGCAAATGGCCTATTTTTGTCCACATGGGTAGAGACACGGGCGTGTGTCTCGGCCGTGTATGACACACGGTCATACTACATGGCCGTGTGTCCCTTGGTGTTGTTATTAAAATGAAGTTAGTATACTCCACATGGTCTCACACACGAGCGTGTGACTGGCTGTGTGGTACAAGTCAGTATACCCCCTAATTGGCACACGGCCTAGCACACGGGCTTGTGACTTAGCCGTGTTGCATAAGTCAGTATACCTTACAGTTTTGGCACGGCCTAGAACACGACTTGGCACACGGACGTGTGTGGCTACTTCGAAGGGTACACGGGCTAGACAAACGGGAGTGTCGTTGAAGGGTATACCCCCTAATTGGCACACGGCCTAGCACACGGGCTTGTGACTTAGTCGTATTGCATAAGTCAGTATACCCTACAGTTTTGGCACGGCCTAGAACACGGCTTGGCACACGGACGTGTGTGGCCACTTCGAAGGGTACACGGGCTAGACACACGGGTGTATCATCGACTGTGTGACCCAAGTCAGTATGTATGCCCTGTTTCCACACAGCCTGAGACACGGGCGTGTCTGGAGTCGTGTGAGACACACGGCCAGTTCACACGGGCATGTGACCCCTGTATGGTTGAAATTTTATTAAGTTTCCAAAATTCTCGTATGATATCGATTTAGTCTCGAACCACTTCTAAACCATGTTAAAGGCCTCTAGGCCATTATAAGGGACAATGTGATTGTGTTGAATGATTTATGACAATGAATGCTTTACGGTTGATAAATGTATGCCTTACATTCTGAATAGATCGATAATACCTCGTAACCCTACTTTGGTGACAGATATGGGTTTGGGGTGTTACATAATAAGAGAAATTCGGCTAGCATGGGTAGGGACCTAATTGCATGAATTTTTATTTTTATGAGTTAAGGACTAAATTGTAAAAATGTTGAAATATTAGGGGCAAAAGTGTAAAGTTTCCATAATATGCTTTATGGGCAAAATTGAATAGAATGAAAATTAAATAAGCTAAAATTGATTACATATAGATCAAGAAAAGCGAAGTTCGAATCTAGATTAGGGAGAAAATAAGGTTTTAGACTAATCGATCTATTTTGTCGTTTTTGCAATCGAGGTAAGTTCGTATGTTAATAAGCATTATTGTAATTGTGTTTTTAAATGCTTTATATTTGAATTATTGATGAATATGATTGTACAAAAATGTTTGATGAATATTTGGCTATGAGAAATGCCGGATGAACCTCAGGAATAGATTAGGATACAAATGACATGTCATTAGGGGTTATGTGATCTGGGTGTTGGTCCATACATCCTATTGGTGGCTGAGTTATCCGACATGTATTGCGGATTCTCGTCAGCTTGTGTGAGCAACACCGTGTAGCTACGTCATGACCCTCAGCTTGTGTGAGCAGACCTGTTGATAGGTCGAGAGTGAGCATTATAAGAGATATGAGATTGAGATAGCTTTGGCTATGTATTGGCACTTAGGGTGCGAGATTCTCGAGTATCTGATATTATTCCAAATGTTTCAACAGGTATATCAAAGATATGAATAAGTATAAGGTTGATACGAGCTTGTACAAGTATGTACGTGAATTATACAATCATCAAATCGAAGAAATTGATGGAAATTGTGTTTAATTTTTGGATTGAATATATGTGTTAAGTTTTGGATCAAATTTTAATTGCATTATATGATGTTTATGTTATTGAATTGTTGGTTGGCAAGTTTTACTTACTTTGCATATGAGCTTACTAAGGTTTATAGCTTACTCTGTTTACTTTTTCGTGTTTTATAGTGTTTATTGAAGCTAGCTTGGATTGAGAGTCGTCGGAGATTGCATCACACTATCAAGCTATCACTTTGATACTTTTGAACTTATGTATTTTGTTATATGGCATGTCTAGGAGTTATGGTCATTTTGGTATATAGTTTGGTAATGGATTTAGCCATTTGAGTTGGCTTGTAAATGATAAATGTTTGTTATGTGTATAGCCATGTGACTTGGCTTGTTTTGGTTTATTTGGTTCTGTATATATATGTGCAAATGACCTTTTTTATGCATTTGGTAATTGCTATGTAAATGCTTGTGGAAAATGGTTGTCTGTGAATTGGCATTATGGATACCAGATGGTTAAAATTTGAGATAGTTGTGCTTGTGATTTTAGGCTAATTAGTGCATAATTGAAAGTGACCATTTAGGTGATTTGAAAATGTGAAATTGGTATGAATTGAAGGACTTATTTGGATACTTGTGTGTCTTGTGGATGATGGTATGGAATTAGCGTGAACTAGGCTTGGTTGAGATTGATTTGAATACCTATTTATGCCATGTTATATGCCATTTGGTTTGTGTAGGTGATTGAAAGATTGGGTGAGAAATAAGGCTTAATAAATAGCCTATTTTTTCCACATTGGCAGTGACACGGGCGTGTGTCTCAATCGTGTGTGACACATAGTCAAGTGACGCGGTCGTGTGTCCACTAGTACTTAATTACAAATAAAGTCAGTATGCTCCACACGGCTCACACACGTACGTGTGACTTGGCCTTGCGGCATAAGTCAGTATATGTAACATCCCGAATTAGGGCCTAGTCAGAATAGTGGTTTTGAGACCACAAATTTGAGATAGAAATAATGATTTTATGATTATTATGAGGTCCATGATATGAATGCATGCTTGTGTGAAAGTTTCATAAAGAAATTCTATGCATAAAATATCTAATTGAACTTTAGGGACCAAATTGAATAAGATTCAAAACTTGTGTTCTAGAAGCTTTTAGCATGAAATTGCTTTAGATTATAAATTAGAAGGTCCTAATTAGCAATTTGACCAATTTCTAAAAGTTTGGACAAAAATGGACACGTGTAGGAAAAATTTGAAAGAAAGACAGACCTTAAGGGAATTTTGGTCATTCGGTAAATAAAAGAATAAAAAGGGAAAATAAGTTAAAATTTGTGTCAATCTTCCTCCCCCATTGTCGAAAATTTCAAGGAGACATAGCTAGGGTTTTTTTCATCTTTTCAAGCTTAATAGTAAGTTTTCCCTGGCCCATTTTTAATGTTCTTTACATTTTTGAAGTCCTCGTAGCTTGATTTACCTATTTCTACTCTTATTTTGAAGTAGGGTTTATGTATGAAAATTTACCCATGGGTGACATGCATGAATTTTGATGGTTTATGGAGGAATATGAAAGTTTGGTGTGTGATAAACATCTTTCACAATATGGTTCTTCATGGAAACCACTAAAAAGGACTAAATTGAAAAAGGTGTAAAATAAGTGATAAAAATATGATTTTGATGAAAATATGGGTTGTTATGAGTTCAAGGAAAATTCGACTAGGCTTGGGTAACAAAGAAAATGCAAGCATTTCATTTTATGAGCCTAGGGACTAAATCGTAAGTAAGTGAAAAGATAAGGGTAAGAAGGTAAATTTACCAAAGCATGAATTATGGATTGATTTGAAAAATATGATTAATAAACAAGGTAAATTTGGCATTATAGATAAAAAAATGTGATCTGGGTCTTGATCAGGGAAAGAATAAAGTATACGACGATTAGGCTCGATTACCGTCATTTTGTACCGAGGCAAGTACATGTGTAAATAATGTGAAAATATAATAAATTTTGATGTGTTGACATTATGTGATAAATGTTTTATCATTATTATGTATGTTGTGCCTAACGGTAACTTTGTAACTATGAATGAAATTGGTAGTTATCCACGACGTTATGCGCAAGTATGATGGAGATGTTATGTACATGTGAGAAAGAATCCCGTTTGAACCATAAGAATAGTTTAGGATACAAGTGACATGTCACTAGGAATTAAGAAATCCGAACTCATTGAGTTGGTCTGGGTTTGTGATATGTATGTGGCATCCGAGCTCATTGAGTTGGTCTAAGTTCATAATGGATGCGATACATGTAATTGGGCTCCGGGCAATGGTCTTGTGTGTCCTACCGATGGCTAGGTAATCCTTGAGTGGGTCAGATACCTGACAGCTTGTGTGAGTAGCCCGTGTACATACACCTTGACTGATAGCTTTTATGAGCAGGCTCGTGAGTTGCTCCATTGCGAGCGTTACATGTTATGAGGTAGCTTTGGGTACGTATGTATATGTGGCACTTATGTGCAAGTTATTCCACGTATCCAATAGTATTCTGAGTGTTCAACAGGTAATGCAATGGATGTGATGAAAGTTCCCAAGAGGGCTTGTTAAAGAGGTATGGTTATATGATATACTACGAGTGAATACAGGTATGTACGCTAAACCCATGAATAATGCCTTGATAAAGAATGATTTGTGATGGGAAAGTATATATATGCATATAATAAGTAAGTAAAAAAGGTTTGAGTGATGAATAATCTTTTTGGTTATGTCATTATGTCTTCGTATGATAACTGTTTACTATCATTGCATATTATTTGCATGTGGACTTACTAAGCTTTAATGCTTACCCCCTTTTCTTTCCCACATTTGTAGTTCCACCAAACTAGCTCGGGGATCGGAAGTTGTCAGAGTATTCGATCACACTATCAAAAGAATATTGGGTATAGTGAATTAGATAACTTGAGTATGGCATGTATAGGGGGACTTGGTTATTTTGTGATATGTGTCATGCTATTTTTTGCCAAATTGTGAAGGCCTATGATGTTGATGATTCATTTTGTAATGGCCATGTGAGATGGGCTTATATTTGATTTTTGGGTTGTAAACCTAATTGTTTATGCATGCATGTGTTAATGCCTTGATGATGTGCTATGTGGTTTGTTTGACGGATATATGAAGAGGTATGATTTAAGTACATGAAAATAAGGAATGACTTAATGACTTAAGATGACTATATTCATGAAGGTATAATTTGCTGTTATGGCAACAAAGTTGGTTATGCATGAACTTGATATGGAATGCTACTAAATGGTGTGACTAATTGAATGTGTAATAGGATGACATTATGAAGATGTGAAAGTGCCATGGTGTTGAATAATTGAGTATCTAAATATGTCACGTTGCATGCTATGAAATATAGTTGAGTGTATGAATGATTAAGGGTGATAAATGGCTTAGGAAATAGCCTGAAAATGGTCCACATGAGTAGACACACGGGCATGTGTCTAAACCGTGTGTGACACACGATCTGCCCCACGGGCGTGTTGAATGGCCATGTGTCCCTTGCACCTAAATTTTGAAAGTCAGTATGCTCAATAGTAAACACACGGGCTAAGACACAGGTGTGTGTCTTGGCGTGTGAGAGACATGGCCTACCCATATAGACGTGTGATCTGGCCGTGTAAAGTCTGCATCATTTTATAAAAAATTCATTTATTTTTAATTGACCTCACAGTCTGGCCACATTGTCGTGTGATGCGGCCATTTGATCCTAAATTGTTGCTGGCGTCATAATTAGAGAGTTACACGGCTGGAGGACACGGGCGTGTTAAGATTCCACAAGCGTGTCCCCTATCTCACACGGGCGTGTGGCACTGTATTAAAGAAAATTTCCCAAACTTTTTTAAAGTTTTCGGTTAGTCCCTAACCACTCCCAAGGTATATTTTGGGCCTCGTAGGCTCGTATGAGGGACAATATGCTTGTGTTTGAATAATTTTAAATTGGCTAAAATTTTATGGCCCATTTTTCATGTATGTGTATTCTTAAGCCCGGTAATGTTTAGTACCCTATCTTGGTGTCAAACAAGGGTAAGGGGTATTATATTTAGTTGTATCAGAGCTATGATTTAGTCAGTTCTCGGGCTACGTAGCATGTATTTGAGTCTAGCTATACATGCCATACATATATTATGATAGTGTGATGACTCCTAACGATTTTAAAATGTGTTTTTATATAGCAAATGGATCTGACAGAACAGTGGCGGTTGATGTAGAAAGCAACGTGCCTGCTTCCACTAAAGGGGCAGTGCCATCCAAGAGTAGACCCGAAACTGTTAGTAGAGGAAAAAGAGGCAGAGAAGCCTTTCTCCACATGATGAATACATGGTAGACGATGTTTGTCCGAACAAACTCAAATGCTCAACCTCCCCCACCTCTTCGAAACCCCCAACCTGCACCCATAATGCCTCAAGGTATAGATCTTATGAGATTCTCTAGAACGCCTATTGATAAAATTCAGAAGCATGGTACTGAGGAATTTAGGGCAAATGCAAATAATGATCCTGAAAAAATAGAGTTTTGGTTAGAGAATTTGATACGGGTATTTGATGAATTATCCTGCACATCCGAGGAATGCTTAAAATGTGCCATATCTTTATTGAGAGATGCTACATACCACTGGTGGAGAATGCTGATATCCGTAGTACCTCCAGAGAGGGTTACTTGGGAATTCTTTCAAGAGGAATTCCGGAAGGAGTACATTAGTGAATGGTTCATCGACCAGAAGCGTAAGGAATTTCTGGATTTGAAACAGGGTCGTATGACAGTTAATGAGTATGAGAGAGAATTTGTCAGACTTAGTAAGTACACTTGGGAGTGTGTATCCTCAGATCTAAAATGTGTAAAAGATTTGAAGATGGACTTAATGAGGATATTAAGATGTTAGTGGGTATTCTCGAGTTGAAGGAATTTGTAGTACGCGTCGAACGGGCTTGTAGAGTCGAGGAATTGATCAAAGAAAAGAGGAGAGCCGAGTTTGAGGCAAGAGATACAAGAAAAAGGCATATGAGTAAGTCATTGCCATCTCAGTCTAAGAAATCTAGAGAGATCTACTCTCATTCAAATGTGTCAGCTGGACATTCATACAGGAACCGTAGAAAGTAGAATTTAGGTTTTAGATCTCAGGCTACATCTGTGGCAAGTGTGGGTAACGCTAAACCTTCGAAACCCGAGTGCCAGCAATGTGGTAGATGTCATTTTGGCACCTGTAGGGTGAGTGAGGGATCTTGTTTCAAGTGTGGTTCTCAAGACCACTATATTAAAGACTGCTCCGAGATGGTAGAGAAAGAAAGATTTTAGAATTCAAGGCCGAGTGGCACAACTTCTAGGGGAAGACCCTCAAGAAATGTCGGGAATGGGTCTGGTAGCAAGAATGTGACAAAAGATACAACACTGAGGTCCGAAGCTAGAGCTCCGGCTAAAGCCTATGCCATACGCACACGTGAAGATGCAACTTCTCCTGAGGTGATCACTAGTATTTTCTCTTTCTATGATACTAATGTTATTACTCTGATAGACCCTGGCTTTACTCATTCGTATGTGTGTATGAAATTGGTATCTAGTATGAATATACCTGTTGAGTCTACCGAATTTATCATTAAGGTGTCAAATCCGTTAGGAAAGCATGTGATAGTTGATAAAGTATGTAAGAGATGCTTTTTGATGATTAGAGGTCATTATTTTCCGGCCGACTTGATGTTGTTGCCGTTTGATGAATTTGATGTCATACTGGGTATGTATTGGTTGACACTACATGATGCTATAGTGAATTGTAGACATAAACCTATTGAATTGAAATGTGATAATGGTGGGATTCTCCAGGTTAAAACAGACGAGTCAGATAGGTCACCAATTGTAATTTCTTCGATGTCTGCTAAAAAATGCATGAGAAAAGGGCACGAAGCTTATTTGGCATACATATTGAATACAAAGGAATCCAAATTGAAAATTGAATTAGTACCAGTTGTATATGAGTATGCAGATGTATTTCCGGAGGAATTGTCAGGTTTGCCTCCAATTTGAGAAGTTGGATTTGGTATCGAGTTAATACTAGGGACAACACCTATTTCTATTACTCCGTACAAGATGGCTCTGACTGAGTTGAAAGAATTCAAGTCACAGTTGCAAGAGTTGACCGATAAAGTTTTTACGAGACCAAGCTTTTCACTGTGGGGTGCTCCCATACTATTTGTAAAAAAGAAGGATGGTTCCATGAGATTATGCATCCACTATCGACAACTCAACAAGGTGACAATTAAAAAAAAGTATCCTCTCCCAAGTATTGATGACCTGTTCGATCAGTTGAAAGGAGCGACACGGTTCTCTAAGATAGATTTCAGATCCAGCTACAATCAATTAAGAGTTAAAGAGTCGGATGTGCCTAAGACTGCCTTCAGAACGAGGTATGGCCACTATGAGTTTCTTGTTATGCCATTTGGATTAACAAATGCCCCTGCTGTGTTTATGGATTTTATGAATCGAATATTTCAGCCATATTTATACAAGTTTGTTGTAGTATTCATGTGACAGCCCTAAATTGACCCTAGTCGGGAAGTGGTTTCGGGACCACAAAACCGAGTTAAGAAAATAATTAAAAGTTATATTCTGTGTTTATGAAGTGAGTAAATGCATGTGTGAAAGTCTCATGCATTAATTTGATCATCTTTATGTGAATTTATTTATATGGACTTATATGAAACTTTGTTGGAAAGTGAGAGGTTAATTTTACAATGGTCTAATAGTACATACATTGAAAGGAGGGGTTTTGCATGTCAATTTACCCATGATAAACATGGTGGCCGGCCAAGGAAGGAATATGCTCCACTAATTCAAAAAATTAAAATAATTTTGTATTAACAAAGGATTTAATAATTGATATTAAAGGAATTATAGTATGGAAGGAAATATTATAATGAGAAGTGGGAGGAGAAACCAAAGTGACTCATCCTTACTCCTCCATTGCCGAAACTAGAAGAAAGAAAGAAGAAAAACTCTTGTTGAATTTCGGCTAAGGTGTTTTGATACAAAAAGGTATGTTTTATGCCACTCTTGAAAATGTATGCATAATTTGGAGGTTTGGTTTAAAAGCTACTTGAATCTTGGATTGAAGTTAGGTTATTATGAGGGTTGAATTTCGGCCTAGGAGCTTAAAATTTTTAGTAGAAGTTTTGATGACATTAGATGGATAGTTAGGTTGGATGTGTTAAATTGTTAAGTGCTCTAGCTTGAAAGTTAAGGTTAATATGGCTTATGGGGTTGCCGAATCTAGTTTAGAGAGAAAGAAAAATATATGTATTCGGATGTGCTTCAAGGAATGACATTAGGGTAGCTAGAGTCTAAGAACTTTCGGTCAAGGACTATTGTGTGAGCAAATTCGGTATAGAGGTTTAATTGTTAAGTGCATTGTGTTCAATGTTTAAAGAATGGGTAGTAGCTAATTAAAGTTAAGAAGGCTGGAATTTCTTTTAAGGGAGGTGTGACCTTAACATGAACAAAATAGAATCAGCCTTAAGCTTGACTAAATGGTTCGGTTATTATTAGTTTAGAAGAAACCTATATGAAATGGTTGATATATGGTGAATTGGTAGTACTCTACTTGGGACAGCAGTAGTAAGGTGATTTTCGAAAATCGCCATAATTTGTAGGAGTTGAATTAGAAGCTGAGTGAATTATGTCATTAAAGCTTCAAGGGTCTATTTTCTTACAAAAGAAACTATAGAAACAAAGGAGTTACCGATCTAGAGATATTTGAAGTATTATGGGGCTGAGTCAAAATGACTGCCGGATTCCCTGTTCTGTTTTTAGAAAATCATTATAAATTGTACAAAAATGATTATAAGATAAAATTTATATGCTTAGACTCCTTAATGAGTCTAGTTTCAAATGAGATTAAATACAACACACTTGGAATTCTGTAAAGTGAGAAATTGGATTCGTAGTGAAGAGTGGTCAGAATAGTCAAACAGTGAAATAGGGGAAACTTTAAGAAAAATCTGGTATTGATTGGCCAAGCCTAAAATTCTGAAAATTTTATGGATGGAAGATATACGAGTCTATATTCAGGGAAAATTAACGGCAAGTGATTTGGAGTTTAGTAGCTCCAGTTATAAGTAATTTAGTAACTACTGCTCAGGAAAACAGCTCGTAGTGAATATGAGATTTTGTTGTAAACATTAATGAAAGTTTGCCGATGAATTATTTATTGATTAATATAAAGCTTGCTATAATCTATGTGTGTGAAAGTCGGATCAATATATATAATATTATTCGGAAAGTAATATTTGAATAGTCGATTAATGACTATTTTAATTTTTGTTGAACTTAAGCTCAAGAGCAAAGGGGAACTAGATCCGATAAAGGGAAGGAAAAAGTAATTGAATAGCCGTTGAAGTCGTCTGACGACATTTGAGGTAAGTCTTCGAGTAATGACCCTACTTGAATTATATTGAAATGATTAGTCATATTATGACGGATAGTCGAATGTGCATAGAGACTATGTTATAAAGCCAATTGAAATTATGCTCTTTGTGTGTGGCTATTGAGCCGAAATTTGAAAGATTTAATAAATGTTTTGTGTTTGAGCCTTAGTAACGAAGAAATGATATGGATGTGTTATGATTATTGATATATGTGTGCATGAGCATTGGAATATATCCGGGCTATGACCCGAAGGCAATTATGCGAGTTGATATATCCGGGCTAAGACCCGAAGGCAATTATGCGAGTTGATATATCCGGGCTAAGACCCGAAGGCAATTATGCGAGTTGATATATCCGGGCTATGACCCGAAGGCAATTATGCGAGATGATATATCCGGGCTAAAACCCGAAGGCAATTATGCGAGATGATATATCCGGGCTAAGACCCGAAGGCAATTATGCGAGTTGATATGTTCGGGCTAAGACCCGAAGGCAAATGTGTTTGCGGTTGCATTCGGTTAAATACCGAAGAAACTTGGGTTGAATGTGAGCATTTTGTGCTGTAACTAATTTAATAATTATGCTTGACCAACCCGAATGATAAGGTATGTTTGCACGTGCATTGGAAAGTCGGTTTGTTTTAAATGGTATTCGTGCGATCGGCTAACGAATTCTCGGCTTTTATAAAGGTTGATACCTTGTGTACCTATGTGGGTGAAGTGTGAAGTAAGTATGGGTATGAGAATGTGTGTTAATAAAGTGATTTAGTTAACTATGTGAATGTAATACTGTAGTCAAAGCCGATTTCATTACTTGAGACTTACTAAGCTTTAAATGCTTACCCGGTTGCTTTGGCTCTCTGTTTTATAGATTTTGCTCGTTAGCTATCGGATTCGGGATCAGCGAAGTTGAAGTCATCTACACTATCAAGCTCTTTGGTACTCTTTTAGTTGAACTCTGGATATGGCATGTATAGGACTACCCCCTGTTGTTTAAGTTCTTTTGTGATGTATGTGTGTAAAGCCATGCGAAAATGGCTTGTAGATGTGGAGTATGGCATTAGACCATTTGTGTTTATGTATGTATATATATGGTTTCACGATGTGACTATGGTTTGAAATGGAAGTGTTGGGCTAATGATCAGCCATTGGAATGGCTAAATATGATCACATGTGGACCTATGTAGGGCAAAATCCTAGTTGGTCCATGGTGACCACAAAATAGGTAAAGTTTATCTTGAAAACAGATTTTGACAGCAACAGTGGTGTAGAATTGAAAAATCACATAAATTCGTAGGAGTGGAATTAAATAGTGAATAAATTATGTAATCAAACCTTGATGAATCTACTTTCATATGGAAGTAACGAAACAATTATAGGAACAGTACAGAAAGAGATATTCGGGTTCTTGTGGAACAGGGCCAGAACAGTTTCTGGATTCACTGTTCCGCCTTTGGAAATTCACTATAAATTGACCAGAGATAATTAGGGGTCATACCATATATGTATGGATTCCTCTCTGAGTCTAGTTTCCATAGAAACAAACGGCATTAGTATTGAAGCCCTGTGCAGAGAGATATCCCAGTCGTAATGGGAAAAGGTCAGTGTAGTCGACCCCTGTAACATGAGAGACTTTGACTAATAAACTGTACTAATGGGCCCGACCAAAAATTCTAGAAAAAAATCCATAGGTGGGGACATGAGTCTAGTTTCAGGGAAAAATCACAAAACTGATTTTTGAGTTGTGAAACTCAAGATATGATTTTTGAAGCGACTAGTACTCAGACTGGGCAGTGTCTGGAAAAATTTTTAAAAGTCTGTCAACACCTCGTATTCGACTCCGGTGACGGTCTCGGGTTTGGGGTGTTACAATTTTATTGGTATCAGAGCTACGGTTTAGTCGATTCTAGGACTACCGTAATGTGTTGGGGTCTAGCTATACATGCCATTTTATGTGATTAATTGATAGTGTGGTGATTTCTGACATTTGCAAATGTGTTTATTTATAGTAATGGATCCCGATCCCAACCGAGCGGTAGCTGATGATCTTGAGAGTGTAGCGCCTGCTCCCGCACAAGGGACAGCGCCGGTGGACTCTCAACCTAATGCGAGTAACCCGAACGATGAAGCTAGACAAGCTTTCTATAGCGTGATGAATGATTGGTTCAACCAATACATTCGAACTAATACGGCTGTTCCACAACCCCATTCCCGACAAACACTACCCCCGCACCTACAATACCTCCGGTAACTGACCAAATAAGGTCAAATAAGCCCCCAGTTGACCGAATCCGAAAACATGGGGCTACTGAATTTAAAGCTACGGATAGCGACGATGCCGAGCGAGCTGAATTTTGGTTGGACAACACTATCCGGGTACTCGATGAGCTATCTTGTACACCCGATGAATGTCTAAAGTGTGCTATCTCCTTGCTACGTGATTCTGCCTACTATTGGTGGAGTACTCTGACTTCTGTCGTGCCCAGGGAGCAAGTAACTTGGGAGTTTTTCCAAACTGAGTTTCGGAAAAAGTATATCAGTCAGAGATTTGTTGTGACAGCCTAAAATTGACCCTAGCCGGGAAGTGGTTTCGGGACCGCTAAACCGAGTCACCGAAAGGTTTGAATGTGATGTTTATTGTCTAGAATATGTAATCATGAATGTGTAAAAATTTCAAGCTTCGATTTAGTCGATTGCATGTGAATTTAGTCAATAGGACTTATAAGAGAAAATTTTAAAATGTGATAGGTCAATGCATGAGGACCTATTAGTGCATGTGGAAGAAAAAGGGGACTTGCATGTCAAATTCCCCCTCCCTAATATGTAGTGGCCGGCCATGCTATAGGTGGAAACATGTCTCCAACATGTTATGCTAGTGATGCATGTTAAGAATAATAAAATAATAAGCATGGTGATTAAATAATGAAAGAAGGGTGATGGAGAAAAAAAAAAAAGTACATGGTCTCACCCCCCCCCCTTGTTGCCGTGAATTGAAGAAAGAAAACAAAAAAAAAAAAAGAGTTCATTCTTGAACATCTTTGGCCGAATAGAGGAAAGAAAGGAAGGGGAAAAAGGCTTGAGAAAAATCGGCTATGGTGGTGGTTAGACTAAGGTATGTTTGATGTTGTCTTTGAGATGCATGCATGTTTTAAATAGCCCATGTTTAAACTTTGAATCTTGTTGATAACATGAGCAATCGGTCATGAGAAAGTGTTCAAGGAAAAGGTTGTTGATGAAAGAAATTAATGTGTTAAGGGATTTTATGAAACTTATTCATGTTTATATATGTTATATGCAACGAAAATGGTTGATGATTTTGGAGGTGATTAGCTTGAATCGGCCACGGTATATCCATAAACACGATCTATGCTTGTTATGTTACTCATGGTTAAAACAATTCGGCTAGGACATTCGGCCATGGATGGTTGTATTTCTTTGATGTTGTTTTTGATGCCTTAGGGCATTGAGAGTTGATTATAGATGAGGTGAGCTTCTTGATTTAAAAATTTGATGGATGTTAAGCTAATTGGGCAACCAAAGGTTCAATATTTTTGTTATGAGGTCATATGTGCATTCGGCCATGGTCTTTGCTTGAATATGAGAATTGTAATGTGATTTTCCTAAATTGTCTATGAATTTGGTTGTTGATTTCATGGTAATGGTATATTGAATCCATGAGAAATTAGTAAGGTTGCATTCGGCAACTTACTTGAAATTAAAAATCGATGTCTAAGCTTAGGTGATTTCGATGATGATATATGTGTGTATACATAAGTATATTTAGTTGATTCGGCTTTGGTAGTTGCATGAGATTATTAGCCGAATATACTAACATACATATACATGTGAGATTGGATTGTAAATAATTAGCAAGGTGGTTAAACTAGTTAAATTATTGATATAGCTCAAGGAGCTAAAGGAGGTGAATCGAGCAAAGGCAAAGAAAAGGTTATCGAGTAGCCGAGTTGGAACCGTCTTACCCAACACGAGGTAAGTCATTAAGCATGTAGTTGGTATTATTTCAATGGTCATAATGTTGTGTATTGATGCTGAATGGAATGAATAAATGTACATATATATATGCATGTACGTATGTGATGATGAAATTGTTGAATGAAATAAATGAGGTGAGATGTAATGAGTTGTTGATCTCGGCACTAAATGTGCGGGATAACCATTTATGACCATGAGATTGGTGCTAAGTGCGCGGGATTAAATTGTACAGCACTAAGTGTGCGATTCTACTTTGTTGCACTAAGTGTGCGAAATGAATATGATGCACTAAGTGTGCGAATTGACCATGCGGCACTAAGTGTGCGGGTTTGACTATGTAGCACTAAGTGTGCGATTTGATTACGTGGCACTAAATGTGCGAGTTGATTATATAGCACTGAGTGTGCGGGCTCAATATACATTCGTGAATCATTATGGACACTATGTGTGCGACACTATTGAGCTGATCGCGGACAGCGGATCGGGTAAGTGTCTTGAGGACATGGCTAATATGTGCTATGCGTATACTTGGTGTTGAGCTCGGTAAGTTGAACCTATGTGACAACTATACTTGAAGTCACGTACATAAAAATTTATCGTAGGATGGGTGAAAGGCCGTTTTGTGGTTTGATTGTAACGAAAATAAATTGATTTATGAAAATGCTTCAATGTCCTATTGATGAGTATATGAATTGTGAAGGCATGAATTGATATGAAATTGAATCGGTAGGTTGGTGGAACTATGGTATGGTTCGGTATGGATGGAGTAAATTGTCTCATTCCATTTTATTCCTCTTGTGATAATGTTATTGATGTATAGTAGAGCATTGCTTATGACTTACTGAGTTATAAACTCACCCGGTGTTTCCTTGTCACCCATTATAGGTTGCTTGGACTCATCAATTTTTGCGGGGTCGGGCCGTCAACGAAGTCATCACACCAGATAGCTAGTTTTGGTACTTTCTTCTTAGTGTGCTTAGAAGATCATTTTGGCATGTATAAGCTAGTATGTTGTGTTTGAATTATGGCATGTAAACTTTAAGCCATGCGAAAATGGCACGAATGTTCGATTGAGTTGGATCGAGGGTAGGCATGAAATGGACCTAGTTACTTTCGTAACAGATGCTGGCAGCAGCAGTGTCATGAGATTGAAAAATCACTAAAAATAGTAGCAGTGGAATTAATTGATGAATAAATTATGTAATCGAAGCTCGATGAGTCTGTTTTCATGAGGAAGTAACGAAAAGATCATATGGGCAGTATATTAAGAGATAATCAGATTTTAGTGGGACAGGGCCAGAACGGTTTCTGGATTCCCTGCTCCAACTTTGGAAATTCATTATAAATTAACCAGAGATAATTAGGGGTCGTACCATATATGTGCAGATTCCTCTCTGAGTCTAGTTTCCATAGAAACAAACGGCAACAGTATTGAAGCCCCGTGCAGGGAGATATCCCAGGCGTAATGGGCAAAGGTCAGTGTAGTCGACCCCTGCAACTTGGGGAACTTTGACTAATAAACTGTACTAATTGGCCCAACCAAAAATTCTAGAAAAAAATACATAGATGGGCACATGAGTCTAGTTTCTGGGAAAAATTACGAAACTGATTTTCGAGTTACGAAACTCAAGATATGAATTTTAAAACGACTAGTACACAGATTGGGCAGTGTCTGGAAAATAAATTTTGTAAGAGGGTAAAGCCAGTCAACACCTCGTGTTCGACCCCGATGACGGTTTCGGGTTCGGGGTGTTACATTTTATTGGTATCAGAGCTATGGTTTAGTCGGTTCTAGGACTTCCATAGCACGTATGAGTCTAGCTATACATGCCATAATGTTAATGTTTAAAAGGGTGATGACTTCTGACGGTTGAAATGTTTTTGTCTTGATTAGTAAATGGATCCCGGTGAAGAAAGAACCCTAGCGGATGACGTTGAGAGCGTAGCGGCTGCTCCTGCACAAGGGACGCCGCCTGTTGAACCCCAGTCATCTGCGAATAATCAAGGTGAGGGGGCTAAACAAGCCTTCTTTACCATGATGAATGAGTGGGTCGCGCAATATGCCCGAGCCAACCCGGCTGTCCAACAATTCCCAAATTTGAATAACCCACCCCAAGAGCCTGTAAGGCCGTCAGTCGCTGATCCTGTGAGGCTGAGTAAGCTACCTGTAGACTTGATTAGGAAGCGTGGGGCCGAGGAGTTCAAGGCCATAGTAACTGATGATGCCGAAAGGGCCGAGTTCTGGCTTGATAACACCATTCGGGTGTTCGATGAATTGTCATGCACACCCGATGAATGTCTAAAATGTGCTGTATCTTTGTTGCGAGACTCAGCCTACTATTGGTGGAGGACATTGATTTCCATAGTCCCGAACGAGCGAGTAACTTGGGACTTCTTTCAAACGGAATTTCGGAAGAAATTTATTAGCCAACGGTTCATTGACCAGAAGCGTAAGGAGTTCTTGGAACTCAAGCAAGGCCGTATGACTGTATCTGAATACGAACATGAATTCGTAAGACTTAGTAGGTATGCCCGGGAGTGCGTAGCTGATGAGGTTGCTATGTGCAAAAGATTTGAGGAAGGATTGAACGAAGATTTAAAGCTACTAATGGGTATTCTGGAAATAAAGGAATTCGTAACACTAGTCGAACGAGCCTGCAAGGCGGAGGAACTTGGAAAGGAGAAGAGGAAGGCTGAATTTGAAGCTAGAGATTATCGTAAAAGATCGACGGGTAAAGCTCCGTTCTCAGCTGTGAAGAAGTTCAGGGAGGACATTAGTAAGTCGAGGGCGACTACGGGAATTTCCATCAGGGCAAGACCATCGATGGGCTCCCGAGCTACTTCGGTAGCTAGTGTGGGCAATAATCGGCACGAGAAACCTGAATGTCCCCAATGTGGAAGACGACACCTAGGTGAATGTTGGGGCAAGTCTACTAACAGGGCCTGTTACGGATGCGGTTCGAAGGACCACTTCATTAGAGATTGCACGGAGCTGGATGAGAAGAATAAGATTCAAGGTGCAAGACCTAGTGGAGTGACATCTAGAGGTAGACCACCGAGAATTTTTGGAGGCAGGGGTGGTAGTCAGAGGGGGGCTTCTGATACGGCCGATCGCGCCGAGAACCGTGCTCCTGCTAGAGCATATGCCATTCGCGCACGAGAGGAGGCATCCTCCCCCGACGTCATCACTGGTACCTTCACTCTCTTTGATACTAATGTGATTGCATTGATTGACCCTGGTTCTACTCATTCATATGTATGCGAAACCTTAGCAACCAGTAAGACTCTACCTGTTGAGTCTACTGAGCTCGTAATTCGAGTATCAAACCCTTTGGGTCAATGCGTACTTGTTGATAAAGTGTGTAAGAGATGCCCTCTATTAATCCGAGAATCCTGTTTTCCGGCTGATTTGATGCTTTTGCCGTTCGACGAGTTTGATGTTATTCTTGGTTTGGATTGGTTAACCGCGCATGATGCGGTTGTGAATTGCAAAAGCAAGACTATCGATTTGAGGTGCGCAAATAACGAAATAATCCGAGTTGAGTCTGCGGACTTAAGGGGGTTGCCAGCTGTAATATCAGCAATGTTGGCCCAGAAATATGTAAGGAAAGGGTGCGAAGCATACCTCGCGTATGTACTTGATGACAAGGAGTTAGAAAAGAAACCCGAATCGGTGCCGGTGGTTTGTGAATACCCGGATGTTTTTCCTGAAGAGTTACCGGGTTTGCCACCTGTTCGGGAAGTAGAGTTTGGAATTGAGCTTGTACCTGGAACTACGCCAATTTCGATCGCTCCGTATCGTATGGCACTAACTGAGTTAAAAGAGTTGAAAGCTCAGTTGCAAGAATTGACGGATAGAGGTTTCGCTCGACCGAGTTTCTCGCCTTGGGGTGCACCAGTATTGTTCGTGAAAAAGAAGGACGGAACCATGAGGTTGTGCATTGACTATCGTCAACTGAATAAAGTGACGATAAAGAATAAGTATCCGTTACCGCGTATAGATGATCTGTTCGATCAATTAAAGGGAGCATCGGTGTTTTCAAAGATAGATTTGAGATCGGGTTATTATCAGTTACGGATTCGAGATTCGGACGTACCCAAAACTGCTTTCAGAACGAGGTACGGTCACTATGAGTTCTTAGTGATGCCGTTTGGGCTCACTAATGCCCCTGCGGTGTTTATGGATTTGATGAATCGGATCTTTAGGCCGTACTTGGATCGGTTCGTAGTTGTGTTTATTGATGACATCTTGGTCTATTCAAGAGATGAGGCCGAACATGCTGAGCATCTGAGGCTAGTGATGCAAATTTTGCGGGATAAGCAGTTATATGCTAAGTTCAGTAAGTGTGAGTTCTGGCTAAGAGAGGTTAGCTTCTTGGGTCATGTGGTATCCGCATCGGGTATTCGGGTTGACCCGAGCAAAATTTCAGCCATACTTAACTGGAAGCCTCCGAGAAACGTTACCGAAGTCCGGAGCTTTCTAGGGCTCGCCGGTTATTACCGACGATTTGTCAAAGGTTTCTCGATGATAGCCACACCAATGACGAAGCTACTTCAGAAGGATGTTAAGTTCGAATGGACGGAGAAATGTCAGAAAAGCTTCGATCAACTGAAAACTCATCTGACTAAAGCTCCAATTTTGGTGCAACCCGAATCGGGTAAAGAGTTTGTCGTTTATAGTGACGCATCCCTACTCGGGTTGGGTTGTGTATTGATGCAAGAAGGTCGAGTTGTGGCCTATGCGTCGAGACAATTGAAGCCACACGAGAGAAATTATCCGACCCATGATCTCGAACTAGCCGCCATTGTGTTTGCATTGAAAATATGGCGACATTATTTGTTTGGTGAGAAGTGCCATGTGTTTTCGGATCACAAAAGTCTCAAATATTTGATGACTCAACGGGACTTGAATCTGCGACAAAGACGTTGGCTTGAATTGTTGAAGGATTATGAGCTTGTCATTGATTACCACCCGGGAAAGGCTAATGTGGTTGCGGACGCCTTAAGCCGGAAATCACTGTTTGCTTTGCGAGCGATGAATGTACACTTGTCTGTTCTACCTGACAATGTGTTAGTAGCTGAATTAAAAGCCAAACCATTATTGACTCATCAAATTCATGAAGCTCAGAAAGTCGATGATGAATTAGTTGCAAAACGAGCTGAGTGTGTTCCAAACAAGGAATCGGAGTTTCAGATTGATGATGATGGTTGTTTGAGGTTTAGAAGTCGTTTGTGCGTTCCAAGGAATTCGGAACTCATTCCGATGATCCTGAACGAAGCCCATTGTAGCCGAATGTCAATTCACCCGGGGAGCACGAAAATGTACAACGACTTGAAACGTCGATTTTGGTGGCATGGTATGAAGCGAGACATCTCCGACTTTGTTTCGAGATGTTTAATATGTCAGCAAGTGAAAGCGGAACATCAAGTGCCTTCAGGGTTACTTCAGCCGATCATGATACCCGAGTGGAAATGGGACCGAGTCACAATGGACTTTGTGTCCGGACTGCCATTGTCCGCAAGTAAGAAGGATGCGATTTGGGTTGTTGTTGATAGGCTGACTAAGTCGGCTCACTTTATCCCCGTGCGTACGGATTTCTCATTGGATAAACTAGCCGAGTTGTATGTTTCTCAGATTGTGAGATTACATGGAGTACCTATTTCTATCGTGTCGGATAGAGATCCGAGATTCACCTCGCGATTTTGGAAGAAATTGCAAGAAGCTTTGGGTACCCAGCTGCATTTTAGCACCGCTTTTCATCCCCAAACCGATGGTCAATCCGAGCGGATAATTCAGATACTCGAGGATATGCTGAGATGCTGCATCCTTGAGTTTAGTGGTTCATGGGAACGGTATGTACCTTTGATTGAATTCGCTTACAACAATAGTTTTCAATCAAGTATTAAGATGGCACCTTACGAGGCTTTGTACGGTCGTAAATGCCGTACACCATTGTTTTGGACCGAGCTTGGTGAAAGTAAAATTTTCGGAGTTGATTTGATTAAAGATGCTGAACAGAAAGTAAAAGTAATCCGTGAAAGTTTGAAGGCAGCCACAGATCGTCAGAAATCGTATGCGGATCTGAAACGGAAGGACATTGAATATCAGGTGGGAGATAAAGTTTCCTTAAAGTTTCGCCTTGGAAAAAGGTACTTAGGTTTGGCCGTAAGGGCAAGTTGAGCCCGAGATTCATTGGGCCGTACGAAATCTCCGAACGAGTGGGGCCAGTTGCGTATAGATTGATTTTGCCCCCTGAGCTTGAAAAGATTCACGATGTCTTTCATGTTTCGATGCTTCGACGCTATCGATCTGATCCGTCGCATATAATTAGCCCATCAGAGGTTGAAATTCAAGCCGATATGAGTTATGAAGAAGAACCGATACGTATCCTAGCTCGTGAGGTGAAAGAGTTGCGAAACAAAAGGGTTCCGTTGGTTAAGGTGTTGTGGCTCAAACACGGGATCGAGGAAGCAACCTGGGAACCCGAGAGCTCGATGAAGGAACGATATCCAAACCTATTTACTGGTAAGATTTTCGAGGACGAAAATTTCTTAAGTGAGGGAGAGTTGTGACAGCCCAAAATTGACCCTAGCCGGGAAGTGGTTTCGGGACCGCTAAACCGAGTCACCGAAAGGTTTGAATGTGATGTTTATTGTCTAGAATATGTAATCATGAATGTGTAAAAATTTCAAGCTTCGATTTAGTCGATTGCATGTGAATTTAGTCAATAGGACTTATATGAGAAAATTTTAAAATGTGATAGGTCAATGCATGAGGACCTATTAGTGCATGTGGAAGAAAAAGGGGACTTGCATGTCAAATTCCCCCTCCCTAATATGTAGTGGCCGGCCATGCTATAGGTGGAAACATGTCTCCAACATGTTATGCTAGTGATGCATGTTAAGAATAATAAAATAATAAGCATGGTGATTAAATAATGAAAGAAGGGTGATGGAGAAAAAAAAAAAAGTACATGGTCTCACCCCCCCCCTTGTTGCCGTGAATTGAAGAAAGAAAACAAAAAAAAAAAAGAGTTCATTCTTGAACATCCTTGGCCGAATAGAGGAAAGAAAGGAAGGGGAAAAAGGCTTGAGAAAAATCGGCTATGGTGGTGGTTAGACTAAGGTATGTTTGATGTTGTCTTTGAGATGCATGCATGTTTTAAATAGCCCATGTTTAAACTTTGAATCTTGTTGATAACATGAGCAATCGGTCATGAGAAAGTGTTCAAGGAAAAGGTTGTTGATGAAAGAAATTAATGTGTTAAGGGATTTATGAAACTTATTCATGTTTATATATGTTATATGCAACGAAAATGGTTGATGATTTTGGAGGTGATTAGCTTGAATCGGCCACGGTATATCCATAAACACGATCTATGCTTGTTATGTTACTCATGGTTAAAACAATTCGGCTAGGACATTCGGCCATGGATGGTTGTATTTCTTTGATGTTGTTTTTGATGCCTTAGGGCATTGAGAGTTGATTATAGATGAGGTGAGCTTCTTGATTTAAAAATTTGATGGATGTTAAGCTAATTGGGCAACCAAAGGTTCAATATTTTTGTTATGAGGTCATATGTGCATTCGGCCATGGTCTTTGCTTGAATATGAGAATTGTAATGTGATTTTCCTAAATTGTCTATGAATTTGGTTGTTGATTCATGGTAATGGTATATTGAATCCATGAGAAATTAGTAAGGTTGCATTCGGCAACTTACTTGAAATTAAAAATCGATGTCTAAGCTTAGGTGATTTCGATGATGATATATGTGTGTATACATAAGTATATTTAGTTGATTCGGCTTTGGTAGTTGCATGAGATTATTAGCCGAATATACTAACATACATATACATGTGAGATTGGATTGTAAATATTAGCAAGGTGGTTAAACTAGTTAAATTATTGATATAGCTCAAGGAGCTAAAGGAGGTGAATCGAGCAAAGGCAAAGAAAAGGTTATCGAGTAGCCGAGTTGGAACCGTCTTACCCAACACGAGGTAAGTCATTAAGCATGTAGTTGGTATTATTTCAATGGTCATAATGTTGTGTATTGATGCTGAATGGAATGAATAAATGTACATATATATATGCATGTACGTATGTGATGATGAAATTGTTGAATGAAATAAATGAGGTGAGATGTAATGAGTTGTTGATCTCGGCACTAAATGTGCGGGATAACCATTTATGACCATGAGATTGGTGCTAAGTGCGCGGGATTAAATTGTACAGCACTAAGTGTGCGATTCTACTTTGTTGCACTAAGTGTGCGAAATGAATATGATGCACTAAGTGTGCGAATTGACCATGCGGCACTAAGTGTGCGGGTTTGACTATGTAGCACTAAGTGTGCGATTTGATTACGTGGCACTAAATGTGCGAGTTGATTATATAGCACTGAGTGTGCGGGCTCAATATACATTCGTGAATCATTATGGACACTATGTGTGCGACACTATTGAGCTGATCGCGGACAGCGGATCGGGTAAGTGTCTGAGGACATGGCTAATATGTGCTATGCGTATACTTGGTGTTGAGCTCGGTAAGTTGAACCTATGTGACAACTATACTTGAAGTCACGTACATAAAAATTTATCGTAGGATGGGTGAAAGGCCGTTTTGTGGTTTGATTGTAACGAAAATAAATTGATTTATGAAAATGCTTCAATGTCCTATTGATGAGTATATGAATTGTGAAGGCATGAATTGATATGAAATTGAATCGGTAGGTTGGTGGAACTATGGTATGGTTCGGTATGGATGGAGTAAATTGTCTCATTCCATTTATTCCTCTTGTGATAATGTTATTGATGTATAGTAGAGCATTGCTTATGACTTACTGAGTTATAAACTCACCCGGTGTTTCCTTGTCACCCATTATAGTTGCTTGGACTCATCAATTTTGCGGGGTCGGGCCGTCAACGAAGTCATACACCAATAGCTAGTTTTGTACTTTCTTCTTGTGTGCTTAGAGATCATTTTATTTAAGCTATATGTTGTTTGTTTGGCATGTATTTAAGCCATGCGATGGACGAAGTTCGATTGGTTGGATCGGGTAGGCATGATGGCCTATTACTTTCGTACAGATGCTGGCAGCAGCAGTGTCATGAGATTGAAAAATCACTAAAAATAGTAAGCAGTGGAATTAATTGATGAATAAATTATGTAATCGAAGCTCGATGAGTCTGTTTTTCATGAGGAAGTAACGAAAAGATCATATGGGCAGTATATTAAGAGATAATCAGATTTTAGTGGGACAGGGCCAGAACGGTTTCTGGATTCCTGCTCAACTTTGGAATTCATTATAAATTAACCAGAGATAATCTAGGGGTCGTACCATAATTACTGTGCAGAAATCCCCTGAGTCAGTTCCATTACTGACATAACTGGCTAG